>NW_005054760.1:16173-24820 GCF_000277835.1 Geospiza fortis | reverse complement strand
GGACGCATGTGGAGATTACTCTCCTTAAAAGACATGCGTACTTCTGGGAACTTCAGGTCCCTTTTTATCCCCCTCTCAAATACATATGCATACAATTTCACAATAGGTTCATACATATTCATTTTTACAAATTTTGCATGACATTTGCCTCTAGTTCTTTATCAGAAAGAACTCCTAGGTCAGGTTGACCTGCTCTCAGAGCAGTTTCTCTGTCTCCCTCTATCACCCTCTGTCTCGCTCCCACCTTTATCTCTGTCCTTCACTAAAGCAGTTCTCCTGAGGCTAGGCTTTGCAGTCAGGCTACATAGCTATGTTTTCTAACCACAGACTCAAAGATGTACATTTGACCTAAATCAAAATGGATTTCTACTCTGGAGAATTTCTACTCTGTCTCAGTAGCTTAAGAAAAAAGACTTAAATATTAAGCAATATGATCCCAAAGTGATTCAAGAAGATGACTACAAACCCAAGAGAAATAAGACAGTAGAATCAAGCAGACCAAGAGCCTGAGAGTCTAAAAATTCAGATGAGCTATAGCCAAACAAACCATAGAGCCTAGAAGTCCAGACAATGTATGAGATGCCACCCCCAAGAAGAAGAGTGCTAGATATGAGAAGCAGACGCTACACACTTTGCTTATTTAGTGCATTGGAGCAAGCCCCGTGCCCCCTGCCAAAGTATAACTGCAGTCCAGAGGGGACCCAAGACAGTGCTGAGTTCCCCCAAAATGGCAGTGTGTGCAGCAAAACACAAGCTGTAACATGGAGCTCTGAGAAGCAGAGTCAGAGCTGCACAGACAACATGTAAGAGAAGCCTTCTAAAACTGTATAATAGCCATCTCCACGGTAACCCGATGTGATTCGAGATTGAGCTGTAAAGCAAAGTGCAGCCAGAGATGCAGCCCAGCATAGCACTGAGAGCAGCAAGAAATGCTGCCTGGTCTGGACCTGATATATTTCAACACCTAGAGTACAAGTGAGCCGCTGAAGACACAATAAGAAATTACATATCAAGTGAAAAACAAGCACTGGAACAAAAGCAACATGGAGCTCTGAGAGGCAGAGTCAGAGCTGCACAGACATGTAAGAGAAGCCCTCTAAAACTGTATAGTGGCCATCTCCACAGTAACCCGATGTGATTCGAGATGAGGCTGTAGAGTGAGGTGCAGCCAGAGACAGAGCCCAGCATAGCATTGAGAGCAGCAAGAGATGCTGCCTAGTCTAGACCTGACAGATTTCGACACCTGGAGTACAAGTGAGCCACTGGGGACACAATAAGAAATAACATATCAAGTGAAGAACAGATTGTTTCATCTACATGGAAAACAGCAGAGCAAGAAAGGCTTGCAGTGACCAAATAATACAACAAAGAACTGTAAAAGGAAGAAGAGAATTACTAAAACAGCAGTTAGAGCTAGGGACAGAGTACCTCTATCATTCAGTATGGTGTATTTGTTTACTGATGAAACATGTGCATTTTGTTTGTGAATTGCAACTATTAATCTTTGATTAGGCATAAGTGTAAAAGTTTATATTCCATAAGCATAAGTACACTCAACAGATACTAGATCGATGTTGTTCAAGTTCTATAGCAATTGATAAAATTATGTAACTGTTGATTTGTTACTATCCTAATATATACATAGCCTTTAACTTATTCTTGTGAGTTGCCTTATAAAGTTGTACAGTTATTGTTATTGTCAATATTCTAAAAGTGTAAGTATAAAAGTTTCTGATAATATGTAATGTAAGTTTGAGTAATGAATCAAAGTCAGCACACAGACGCACTCCAAAGTTAAATAGAAATTACACAAAAGATGTTTGTACTGGGTTTACTATCTTTTGCAAAGAGCCCTGCAAAAGATAGTAAACACAACATTAATTTATAAAAAGCCTTAATGTATGTTCCTACTGTGACGTGTTGCCTGAACATTTGTATATTGTTAGTCCTAAGTGAGATATGTGAATATGTTAAAATATCAATTTACTCAAACATATCTTTCCAGAGATGCTGCAACTTTGTAATTAAAAGAAAAAGGGGAATTGTAGACAGATAGAATGTAAGAAAATAGTGCAGAAAGTAATCTCACCCCTGAAGAGTTGCAGCTGTATATAGTGCAAAAAGTACTCTCACACCTGAAAAAATGCAGCTGTAATAATCACCAAAGATTAAGAACAAGCCTGCTCTTAATAAGCCACAGCTGTGTCCAATAAGAAGACCAGTGCTACAAAAGAGTGAGTTAAGTGGCTGTGAAGAGAGTTAATCAGTTGTGCTGCGAAGGGAACTAGAGTCAGTTAGCTGCTTTGTGAAAAAGGAAGTCAGTGCTGCAAAGAGCTGCCCATGAGAAATCACCAAGAAGGTATGAGACTTTTGAAATATGATGACAACAGTCTTCTGCTTTCTTATTTTCTAGCCTAAGGAGATGAAAAAAAATACTAGCCAAGTCAATACACAGTATAATTGCTGTTTATTCCATCACTACTACATTCACTGGTAAAGAACCATCGTTACTGCAAATTTCTTCATACCTGTTTCTCAACAAAGAAAACCAGAAATGGTGAACCCCTTGGTATTGTCCCTCCTAGGGTTTCCTTAGTAGCATTCAGTGAAAGGGCACTACAGTGTCTACAACTTCCAACAAAGAAGCAGCTAGCAGAACTACAGCCTGGTCATCCCCTGCAACAAATATTCAGACTCAATCATACACTGCATTAACTAGGAGTCTTGTAAAAAACATTAACTAGTTCTTCACAAAAGGAAAGGTTTTTCTAGCTGAGGGAAAAAAAACCAACCAACTAGGTTTTTCAGGGATGAAAATAATTACCCTCTGCAACCAGAAAACATCCTTCCTGAAGTCACACAGAAGTGAGGATGGCTGAGCAGAGTTTGGGAGAAAATATAATGACAAGAGTTTTAGTTCATGTTTGGGACCTGGTTGTATATTCATTCAAAGTTCAATCCATAGCGCAGGTAGAACCCAAACAGTTTATTCTGTTAAAATCAAGTTTCAGCTCATATCTAATACAGCACAACTGCAAGCTGTCACCACAGAAACAGTACCAAGAACTGAAAGCTGTAAGAGATCATTTTTATTTATCTGCCAACTCTGGACTGCTCCTTCTGTTGTCATAACCATTGTTAGCATCTTGTCTAGCTTTAAACAAGGTGGGGTTTATTAATTTCTTTTGATACGAAACCTCATCTCCGACCTGCTTCAGTCAGAAAACTTGATTTTACTCCCAGGTTTTCCTACTTTATTTTGAGCAATATTTTTCTCGTGATCACAACTTCTCAACTTGGTGTCACATGTAAATTCACTTATTCTTGTTATGTTGCCCTAGAATTTTCCATGAGGCCAGGTCTATCCAATTTACACCAAAATTATACCAAACTATCCAAAAGAGATGAAGGATTAACAATCTTTACAACTTCTAACATACTACATGCTAGAAAGAAGCAGATAAATCAAGTGCCCTTCACGCAATCTTATCAAAAAAGTCATCCAAGCTGTTCTTGTGTGTTTAGCATAAAAAGATTAAGAAACTAACTAGGAAGTGGGAGATAAATTTTATTTTGCTTTTTTAAAGATACCAAAGAGACAAGTTACATATCATGTCAAATTGCCGAAATTCTTATTGCACTTAATTCAGAATTTATTCTTTCCAAAAGAAGTGGGGGTGAACCACCCTTAAACTTCTCCTAGACCCACAGTCACTGCTCCAGCTCCCCATATTTACCTTTTTTGCATGTCTGGGCTTATATGTTGTTTGGCTGCCATGTGTTTTCTGTCTCTGAAAGGAGGTTCTCACTCTCCTCTACCATTTCTTTCCAAACCAGACTAGCTTATAATAAAACTTAAGAATGTGCAAAGAATATTTTTTAAATTTGAAAAATCTGAATTAGCAAATAATTTTTCTTAAAAACCTCCTTCCTATTGATAGAGCATTAAGAAACTTTTTTCACAGGAATTTATTCACTCATTCTTTTTAAAGCTTACATCTCATTTTAAGTATACCTTTGTATTCTACAGGATCATTCATTACCATGCTGTACTAAACTAACAGCCCTTGATCCCACAGACGTATGCTGACTTTATATGCTGTGCAGCGCAACATTAAAATGCCTAAGTAGAAAGCATATTTTCTAAAACATGCCAAGAAGATGTCACCTATTTCACCATCAATCTATAAAACCAAGCACTCTGCTGCAAGATCGAGTTATTAATTTTGAAAGAAAAGGGACTTCTACTCCTCACATCTCAGCTTATTTGTATTAATTGCAGCACCTCACCCTTAGAATTCTGAGACTGCATCTAGACTATATGCTTTGCTAACTGTGGTGTTCAATTCTAGCGAAAGTATTAAAATATTACAAGTATCAGCTTTAGCAATCATATTGCACCTCAGCCTAAATTATCCTACATGCTGTATGTACATTAAACCATTATTTACAATCCACACAATTCCAAGATAGAACATACACATGACGTAGGCAATTTTATCACTATCAGACAATTACATGTTTAACCTGTTTCTTTCCTTACAGAACCACCAAATTATAGCCTTCATTTCAGCTAGAGCAAAGACAGCCAATTACTCATTATTTGCAATAACAGAAGTTATTTGGATTTGAAATATGCATCTTATTGCATTTTCACAGCATTTTAAACACACATCCCAAACTCACCCACCTCTCCACCTATCAAGAGTCAAGAATTACTGTTACCACCACCCCCTACGCTAAATTAAATCATTGATCCACCTCCTTCTCAAAGGCATGTAAAAGCATATGGCCTTGAGTTTGTCTGAAAGACTACAGACTTGACTATGTCAAGTAGCTTAACCTAGAGAAAAAGAAAGCTTTGAGGAGGGTGTCTCAAAGCTTATAAATACCTGAAGGGAAGGTACAAAACCAGAGCCAGGCTCTTTTCAGCAGTACCCAGTGACAGGACCAGAGGCAATGGGCACAAGTGTTTTATGATAAAAAACCACAATTCAGTTAACATTTGAAACCAAATAGAGGAAACAAAAGGGTTTTCAGAAGCCATATGCTTCATTCTATATTATTATATCCATCATCCTCAAAACACTTCACAAAATAAATACAGTTGAAAATAAATTATTTTCTTTGCTCAAATACAGTTACAAATAATAATTCATTTTCTTTGCTCAAAAGCAATTTCAATATGGTCTCTAAAACATCATCCTACTTCCAGGAACAGTATTTTAGTCATAAGAAATACAACTAAAATGTTTTAGATGAAGCCTATACCACACAGAATAAAATTGCAGAAAAACTTCCTCTCTCTACAGCTAACCATTGAAAATGTTTAGGAATATGATCATGGCTACTGAATTTAAATTTTACTCCTTCAACCACAGGGCTGCCTAACAGATTAAGATGGACTCCACCCCATTAAACCAGGTCAAAAAAAGTACAACCTAATAATTTAAATCTAGAGGTTAAGAAAGTGTTTGTGTTTTCTCCATTTAACTTTGGATTCAAATAGTGAATGATCCCGTAACACAAATTCCACTGAATCTCCATCTTTTGCAGATCTGTAATAACCAGTGTTTCCTGTACAATAAAGCAAAAAAAATCCCACGCCAACCATAAAGTTTACAACATAAATATTACTTTGAGCAAACCTTAAGTCTTGAGAAAGATCAAAGATCTCTCAATATGGAAAACATTTCATCATTTTTAATGCAAAATGCTACACACATTCAAGTTAAGAACTCCTCCAAGCTCATCTATTGGAGGATTGATTTAAGAAGCTAGGGAGGAAGGGGAAAAAAGCTTGGCAATTTTACCTTCAAAAGAAGCCACAGTGTCCTGGAGCTTTCACAAAGACAGCTGACCAAAAACCCAAAAATTCAAGAGAACTGAGAGTAGAAACAAGTCCAAGGGAGCTGAGCAAAGTTGTTCACATAAGCTATCTTACAAGCTTTAGTCTAGAGGGAACATAAATAAAACAGTATGCTCAGCAAAATAATTATGCTATAGTAAAAGCAAGCTGAGCAAGCCATGAGATCTTAGGCATCAGACTGTATCACCTCTAATCTGTCTTTAGTCACTGTTTACTCTTTGCAGCATTGCAAAGTAGTGGGAAGAAAAGGGCTGAGGGTACCACACCTGAAATAGCCTGCAGGAGCCCCAGGCAGATGGGTAGTTCCAACAAATTCCCAATTTGGATGGCCAAAATTAAGGAGTATGGACTTTCAAGTCAGAGCAAAACAGAAAAACCCTCTGTATAATTTGTAAATTATGAACCTCAGGCAATAATAAAGGAGCTACTTCACCTTTCGTCCTGATTAGGAAAGTTATATGAAAAACAGTACAAGTCAAAACTAGGTCTCTGAGAAGCAAAGAGGACATAATGGGCTACAAACAAGCAGATTGTATTAGAAAAAAACAACTATGAATTCAACAAAATGCTCTGGCAGAATAACAATACATATTTCCTCTAGCACCTTCCATTCAATAATTTTGAAGTCTACAAACACAACACTAAATTTCTTTAATTTTCAGCTACAAAGGGGATAAGTCATTTGGCTTCTCTTTTACCAAGGCCATATGAGGCTTTTGCAAACCCAGGCACAGAAAACAGGTCTTCAGAATCCTGCTCAGGTGCTTTAACCAAATAAGAGTCAAAGATAAATTTTTAAAAATATTAAAATATATTCATTTGTATTCCTAGTCTTTCATGAAGTACCTATTCAAGTACTGGTACTAAACATCACTTAAATTGCAACTAAATATTACTATCATTAGCAATACTATCAATGGTAATAATTAACAGAATATTAACAGTCCATGATACATAAATTTCTCAAGCACTATTAATCAGCATACTATTCTGCTACAATCAGTATCACTAGGAGGACACCAACAAATGTAAAACATACCAAGAAATGTCATTCTATGAGGAAAGCATCACAGAAATCCATGAAAGAAATGTAAAACACCACAAGTCTACTACTAAGTTCTATAAAGGTTGCTTAAAAATTCGAAAAACTAAAAAAAAAAAAAAACCACAAAACTCCAAACCAAAACAAAAAACAACACACCACAAAAAAAAAAAAAAAGCAACCAAAAACCACACACACACTCCTGATAACAGACAAGATTTTTTTGGCTGGGTTTTCCCTTAGCTTCCTTAGATTTTAGTGGTGAGTCAGTAACTCCAAAGTCCTCCTGAACTGTCAAATCCTTTTGCAATTCATGGCACCAGGAGCTTTTTTGAGGACTGGCCAAAACAATGCAAGTGAAACAGTCTAAATTTCTGAATTTACATGCCTTTGTTTTTATTACTATAAACACTTTTTTTAAAAAATCAACATACTGATAAAACTGCAACTAGAACAGAGCTTTCCCCATTCCCACTCCTCCCTACCTCCTTTAAATTGCTGAAGTCATAAACACAGCTGCCTCATTTTCTACAAAATTGATTTACACTAGTTAATCCAGTGTCTCAGTGTAACCTTCCAGGAGTCCCAAACATCATTAATGCTACAAAATGATTTAGCCTTGCTTGCTTTCAAGTTACCTAGTGTAAGGTAAAAAATATATTCTTCAAACGAGTTAGATCAAACCACCACAGAAAGATCAGGCCCAGGTATCAATATTGAGGGAATTACTAAAAGGCCCTAGTTCATATTAAAAAAGTAAAGCCTCAGAAGGCTGAATTGCTACCATTTGTTGTGAAGAGCTCTGCTTCAATGGCAAGTGCTACTTCCCCTCCCCTCACATCCAGGTCCAATTTCTCTTCTTGAAAACAGCTGCTCTCACACCAGAATAGCCTCTCCATTTCACCAGGCACCACCACTACCCCAGAGGCTATCACACCTTGATCTGCTGCTGTATTATAAGCATTCAGTATTCACTCAAACTGAGATTACTAAGGACCGATTACTGCTTGGTAGCTAGAGACAAAGCAAGCTGACCCTTATGAGCTTCCCCTTACACAGCTCCACACCAAACCAGAAGTTTCTGTTCCACTAGACCGCATGTTCCTTTTGAAGGTAACCAAGCTACATATCCATGCACCAAGCTCAAAGGTGCACCAGGTCCCTTTCTACATCCAGTTTCTTGCAGAAGTGTTTCTACCCGCTCACTTTTCTGCTACAATTTTCTTCAGCAACAATAGCAGACACAGAAAGGCTTTCTTTTTCTGTTCTTTTTTAATGAAAAAAAGCCAGTCCAATAATAAAGCCCTGCACTGACCTGCAATTCTCAACAAGCACACATAGTCAGGGGTGAGGAAAGACTAAGTAGAAATGGTTAGCAGAAATCTCGAGTAACCTAGTGTTGCTGCCAATATGTTACCGTCAGTGAATTCTGTAGCTGTGACTGCGACACAGCTACCTTACCACACCAGTGAGAGCAATGGGGAAGGAGATAAAGAAAACATGAAACTAATACCCTACACAAGGCACAAATCAATAGCTTTTCACCTACTTGTTCCCTTCCCATGATACCAGCCCACCTTTGCACCTTTGGCCCAAGTCGAGATTAGAAAGAGACCCAAAGACGCCTCCCTCCACCAGATGCACTTATCCGAAAGGTCCACTACACCCCCTGCCCTTTCTTCACACCCACAAGCCCAAAAAACCAGGAGAAGCACAAATCCTTCAGGAGAGAACCC
>NW_005054760.1:12822-15895 GCF_000277835.1 Geospiza fortis | reverse complement strand
GCTGTCCCAGGGCCTCACACCGCTGAGGGTCCAACAGCCACCCCCAGACCGTTAAGATGGGAAGGGGCACTAGGCCTCCCTTGGACGCGCAAGTCTACCACAGCCACCACGCGCACAGGGCAAGCAGCGAAGAAAGGGGCAGATACGCGCGTATTTCCGTCCATCCGTTCCCCGCTCCCCGCAGGAGGCAACCCCGGCCCCCCTACGCGATACCTGCCCAATGTGCTCACAAAGCAGCAGTGGCGCTCCCCCTCCTTCCGCACGCACACGTGATGCCGCTCCCCCACCACGCGACGTCACGTGACATCACATTGCGCTCTCCCCTTCCGGGCACTTCACTCCTCACCAGCCCTTCCGTCTGCCCTGACCCGCATATAACCAGGGCTTTGCCCCTCCCTCCAAGCGCCCGCGCAGCGAAGGGGTAGGCTAAACCCCTTCAAAGCTGCGCTGAGGGGAGGGGGTGTAGGGTGTGTCTCCGTGAAGGGGTGGTCTCTGCATTGGCTCGTCGCCATTGCCGGCTACTCCGTGGACGGCTCTGAGAGAAGTCCGCAGCCGTTCCTAGGGTCGCTCCGTGGAGGGTTGATGCGTTGGTGGAGCCCGACCGGGAAGGGCATCTGCGGGGATGGGCAACCCCACTTTAGCTTTCTGTCAGGCTGCGGGGGGACAAAGACTTAGCACCCTAGAAAGCAGCCTGGGCCATGGTGGGATGGGTTTAGGAACAGGGTGAACATTCAGAATCATGGTTCAGTACCTCTCACTGGTCAAAGGAGCAGTTCAAACTAGGAGCTCTGAGTTTTTTTGGCTTTACTTCTTTTAAAAAGTGAACTTTATTTTCTGCCCTCCAGGATTTTGGCAGGAGTCATTTATATCACAGATTAAAACTCATTCAGATTGCCAGATTATGTTTGTCAGGAAAATTAATCCACGATGCCAGAGATTTATGTCCAAAAAAGAGACAGAGTAGTCCTGTAACTTTATTTGAATAAAGGAAGAGGCCATGGGGCATTTCTCATGGGGTCTCTCAAATTGCTGGAGGACACAGCCTCCTTTTTATCCTAATTTCCCAGCCACATTTCCCTCTCTTTTTCCCCATTTACTGAGGTACTTGAGAGGTACAGACTTCCCGAATCGCTTAATACCCAAGACCCTCTTCTAATGTGCCTCCGCCCCCCCTTCTTTTCCTTTGTATCTCTGTTCTTTTTCCCAAAGTCCAAGAATTTAGTATGGCCTTGAGGGAGCAATAGTCTGTGTCAATTAGTGGAATTGCTATGGAATTGATGGTCCCCCCCCATTGCTTCTTTCACCTATCAGTATCTGGCTTTATCTACCAGCAGGCCCACAGTTTGTAAAGACACATCCCTCTCATTTCTTTCAATCCCCCCTCTTCTTATTTTATAAATAATTGTCTTAATTTTTTTCTTCCTAGTTTTTTTTTTTGTGATTATTTGCAGTGACCTCATTTTCTGTCCTTTTGTAGCCATTTCTGGATCAGTAGGCACGGCTACTACTGCATCCCCTTGATCACATGCTGAATGAGCTGCACTAGACAAGGTATCATGCACGGTAAAAAGATTAGAGTTGCTATAGCACATAAGAGGAAAAACAGCATTGGTTTAACCCATAGTCCATGAAAACATGTCCATCTTTTCTCATGTGTTCTATGTTTGGACTGGAACTGATGCCTTGAAAAGGCTGACCTGGAACAAAGACTAGACAGAGCTAAGAGAATAAAGTAGGTATTTATTAAAAGGCCTTAAAAGGATGCACCTTGGGCAGAACAAGAGCCTGGCCAGGGCTACACCAAAAATGGACCCAAAATGGTCACAAAATGGATGACCGGTCACGAGGTTTCACACTTTTATACGTTTTGGTCCATTTGCATACTGGGGTTAATTGTCCAATTACAGCTTCAGGTTATGACATTCCATCCTCCTTGTTTTCTCTCTTCAGTTCTCTGTTGTCTATGCTTTTTGGGCCTGAAACTTGTAATGGTTGTCCTTGGTCTCAAGCTGGAAAAGGATTTTTTTGCCTAACTACCCTGTGAAGAGAACTTACTGACACTTAATATGAGGCTCAGAGCTACACACCTAGGCAGCACAGAATCTGAGAAATATGAAAGCTAAAAATTAAGGCATCAATACATGAGCTTTCTTAATTTTCTTATCTGTTTTACTACTTTTCTGTTGTCATCTATTTGCAAACAGATATTTGAGTAATTTAATTTTTCATTAACTTCTGCTAATAGATCATATACTTTGATTCCTAACTGATTTTCCTGAACTTGTGGTAGTAAAAAAAGAACAAATGTGTAATATACCCCACATAATATATCCCTGACCAGTTTGGAGGTAACCTGCAATAAGCATGTTCGTCACAAATCCAACAATGCCCTTTCAAAGTCCAGGTTCCATTGGCAAAGGGGCTTTTCCATTTTTCATCATGATTTGGTGGATCAAAATACAGCTTGTTTCCTGGGCCTAACAGTCCTCCAACAATAGTTGCCCCACCATAAGAATCACAGTATTTGCATTCCCTAGCTTCCACATGAGGTTTCCTGCCGCAGCCCACCGGAGCCTGGGCTAGCTCTTAGAACTCCAGCACTGCGCCAGGAGTGGGGAACTGCCTCGGTATGGGGATTTACCAGAGGCAGAACCTTTAGAGCTACTTGCTCTGTGATGCCAGATACAAGCCACGTCAGGGACCAGGCAAAGGAGAAAGGAGGAGGCTCTCCATCTTGAGGTTGCACAAGGAAGGGTTTATTCCAAGTAAAGGGAACAGAAGGAAAAAGCACTAAACACTATTGGCCAAGGGGTTTTATACAGATACAACTCAGGGGGTGGATACAAACAGCTAACCAATAGGGAATCCTCAGGGGAGGAGTGAGGGGATTACATCAAGTGTCTGGGGCCAGTTGGGGTAGGAGGGTGGAGAGGATGGGTCACATGGGCCAATGGGGCTTCAAGGAATAGGGGAATTCCAAAGGGGTGGTGTAGTCAGGGATTGGCCCAAGGTGAGAGTGGCAGGGAAGGTTCTGGAACAAAAAGGGCCTAGGTTGCCTTAACAGGCAGGGAAA
>NW_005054760.1:4346-12421 GCF_000277835.1 Geospiza fortis | reverse complement strand
TATATCTGGGTAGCAATGCTTGGCTCCTCCCTCTGGGCGGAGCATCTCACAATGGGATGTTATAGTTCTTATCAGTCATGCACTGATATTCAATAGTCTGTTATCAGCAGAGGTCCCCTCCCGAGGGAGGTGTGAATGTGGTCACTCAAAGAGAGAGATAAGGCAAACTGCCCACTTGACAAGGTAATCAGCCATACAGATGGTAATGGAAAACATCTTGCATGCAATCTTCAACATTAGATCTGGACCAGAAATTATTAAAAAGGATTCCGGTTCCATTTCGGTGTTGCCACTTCCACTGATAATCACGGACAACGTGTCCTACTTGTGGAATTATCTCAGGGGGAGCTTGAAAATAAGGGATCAAAAAACCTGTTCCTCCCCACTGCTTTACAGCCTTCAAAATCTCTTCAGTAATTATGGTAGGAACACCTTACCCTGCTACCATTAGTGAGCTTAACGTGTTTGATTCCATCTGCCTTGATATTTGGAACAATCATAAGGAGGGTAGTTGGGGTCCAAATGTCTAAACCCAAATATAAAGTCCAGTCACAAATACTTTTTTCCACGTATATATGTCCTCTGTTTTATTTAGACAATAAATGCCTTTTTCAGAAGAATGAAGTCACCATGGACTTCTTTCCTCATCTCAAACTCCCATCCCATTATGGACTTTACTCAGGGTGCTGACCCACCATTTAGGTACAACTGGGCTGGCCACCCATGGCCAGTCTTCAGATCCTCCTGGCCTATCCGCAGACCCAACAATTGCTAAGGTTAAAGGTTTTTGTTACTTCTTTTCCTAGGATTAAAAAACCAATTCTCCTACCTCTGGCCTGAATCTAATTGACAATATAAAAGATTATTAATATTAAGAAAAACATTCTAATGGTGTAATCTAATTACCTAATCTAATTCTCACGTTGTCATCCACACCACCTGTGATGAGTGAAGGCACAGAAAGCACTTAACAGAAAACAATGACAGCAAGGATTTATCCCTCAATAACTGGAGATCCGAAGGGAAGGATGCCCATACAGACTATTTCAGCAGACAGTCTGTGGGTAGGCACACAGGCCTTCCCCTGATGTCAACGCATTGGCTACTGCTCTGATTCACTCTTGCAGAGTGTCAGTCACGGCCTCCTGTCCTTCTCCTCCAGCTAGGAAGTCCAAATCTCTGGGGCCTTAGAGACCTTGACCCAGGTGTGATGGGTCCACCCGTGTTCAGCTGTCTTGACAACTGTTTCTGTGGTCAGCCACACTTGGAAAGGTCCACACCACTTTGCCATCAGTGGTGCTTCTTTCCACTTCTTAACTAGAACCCAATCTCCTGGTTGGATGTTACAAACAGCTAAGTCCAAAGGCAGGATCTGTGCCAGCTGAGCTTCCTGTCAAAGAGATTTCACAAGAGAAAGTACCCTGACCTCATATTGTTTTAAATATGCATCACATATTCTACCCCCCACTAAGCTGAGAATTAAAAGGGTAAGGAATTCCAGACATCAATTCAAAGGCAGATAATTGAGTATCTCCCCTGGGTCTGACCCTTATTCTTGCCAAAGCCAGTAGCAAAAGCTGTACCCATGGCATTTTAGTTTCTATCATCATCTTGATAAAATGTGTTTATTTCTCCATTCATTCTTTCTACCTGACCCAAGCTCTGGGAGTGCCACAGGGTATGGAGGTCCCATTGTATTCCTAAAGCAGTCATAACCCCTTGAAGGATCTTTCCTATAAAATGAGTTTCCCTATCGAAGTCTATTGCTTCCACAATCCCATATCTTGGGATTATTTGTTCCAAAAATACCTTAATAACTGATCCCTTAGGTGCTGAAGCAGTTGGAAATGCTTCTGGTCACCCTGTTAGCTGACCTACTATTACCAGAAGATATTTAAACCTTCCCACTCCAGGCATTTCATTAAAATCCACCTGACATCTTTGGAAGGGACATACAGCCCAAGGCCTCCCTCCCCTGGCAATTTTCTTTGTAACCCTGTTATTTGCATTAGCATAAATCAAACAACCCTTGTCAGCGATGGAGAGAGCAGGGAGACTTGACTTGGTGATCAGAATCCGATTTTATTGTGGGATGCAAATGCTTATATACTATTTCAGGGAGACTAGTAATGTGTACTACAATGATTAGGTTAAAATCGCACACAAGCTTATGCATATAACAGCATCTCTTGCTTGCAGAGTTTAATGGGGTTTTCTTTTTCCAGTAAACCCGTTTGATTTAATCTTCTTGCAATCTAGGTCTAATTTTCAAAGTTCTGTTTGCTTTTGCCAAGGTATCCTGTTATCAAATCTCTCATGTTAACCAGGTCCAAAGTGTCTCTGTCCGGTACTGGTTTCTTTGACATCTGCTAAAAACCTGCCAGCTTACTTAGCCTCACAGAGAACCATTCCATGGACTTTTTGTCTGGTAACGAGCTCTCTTACCTGAATTCCGGACCAGAAGGTTTACCAGCTCCCAAACCCTTTGGGAACGTCCCTTCCCTTCTGATCCAAACCCGTGATCGAACCCCTGAACTCCCCCAGAGTTTCAGGTTTCACGTGTGTGATGAGCCAAGGAGTCCGCTTCCCCCGTGACCAACTGTGGGAAAGACATTCTGTGCTGTCCCTGTGAGCTAGCAAGGGCCTCCTGAAGATAAGGAGAAGCCCTATAGCTCTCCTGAAGGAACACCAAGGTCGTTACCATGGAGACCAGAGGAAGGAGAGAAAGTTGGGAGATATGGACTCTCGCTGGCTCAAGAGTGACGTGGCTCTCTGGGTGTCCACTGAGAACTTTGTTTCTCTTTTATGGCCAATGGGCACTGTATATGTGTTAGATGGGTGTCAATATCTGGAAGAACTATAAAAGCTACGCTGGTTTAATAAAATCTCTCTCTTGCACCCTTCTGATGGAGTTGTGTATTATTGTACTGCGTCATGCTCTATAGCGACAACTGACCACTTCCCTCGCGGGAGAGTGGAACTGCAATCTTGGGGTCCACACTCGCTTCGTGATAGAATCACATCTCACACACATGCTTGATCACACACTACTCAACCACATGGTACTCACGATTCCTTTTCCAGCGCGGATTCTTCATACATGTAGACTTTTCTGAGTGAGAAAGCACCGTGGCCCCAGAGATCTCTCTCTGGATTGCTCCGAGTTCCCGAGAACTCTGGGCCCATTTTTATCCTCTCTTTGACTGTGGTTCTGGCTTTGGTTCGGAATCTGATTGGTTCCGCTGGTTCCCAGTCCTGTCAGGCTGCTGAAATCAGCGAGGTGCCTCCTGACCAGAGAGGGGGTCCCTGGACCCCAAATTCAGATCACATCAGGGTCACCAGAATTGTTATAAATGATCAACCAGAAAGCCAAATAAATAAATGCGAAAGATTTTATTTTCGCGACCAAAATACGGTCCTCAAAAACCACAGCCAAAGAGACAGTGTCGAACCCGGGATCGGAGCTGGGTGAACCTATATCCGACCTCTATTGCATCGGATATCCCTCTGTTCACTAATGCCGTCTCCAGCAGGGCTGTTTTATACAGTTTTTTATGCCTGAGGCAAGAGGTGCCCCGATTTCTTTTGTAACCCTGCATATGTATGAAGTTTTCTTTCACTATGCAGGGCTGGACAATTGCCATTTCCTGAGTAGTGGCAGGCGCTGATCATGTCAAGGGAAGTCGTGTATTCAGCTGTTTCTTGGCGACTTCAGTTATCTTGATTGATGATATCTATCAAGTGATGATCGTCCTTGGGTGTTCCCTGATGGTTCCAGAGGAAGCCCATCATCGCGCCAGCCACGTTCTTTTATTAGTAAACGAGGCATTGTTCTACTACTGCCACCAGGAGTTTCATAATTCCATTGTGGCAATCTGTCTCCATGTTGTTCATGGTCAGAGGCTCGTTGGATGTTCAATTCCTTTTACCATTTTTATTTTTTACATTTTCCCCTTAAGCATGAATTACTTTTCATTATATATTACGGGGCATACAGTATCATAAGATCAGCCCAGGACAGGCTGCTTCTTTCCAGTAGAGTGATTGTCTCTGCGGCTATGCAGCACATTGTCTGTGTCTAGAGATACTGTTGTCATTTTGGGTTTTGCCCATTTTTTTCTTTTCCTTTGACTCTGTGACTAGAGCTTACTGGCTTGCTTCTCTGCCCCCTTACTTGCTCAGGAGTCCACACCCAGTGTGTGCTGCGCGCCGCCTGGGTGGCCCTCTTTGCACAGCCCAAACCCAGGACCATGATTTTGGATATTTTGTTTCCGGAAGCCAGCTCCGGGTCCACGGGTACGACGGTTATTTGCATACCCTGTACCATGGAGTGTATCAGCCTAATAAGGCAAGGTATTAGGCATGGCAGGAATATAACCCTGGCTACTGAACACATTACAAAAAATATCACTTTGTTCCACCAGGCTCCATCAAATAGTCTGTCCCACCAAGTTGCCTGTAAGATGGAATTCCATTTCTGGACTGGGACATGAGCTACCTTTTTTATTTCTGCTGCCAAATCCTGGATGGTTTCTCCATAATCATCAATCTCAATGCAGCACTCACACTCATTAAATTTTCCACACACTCCCCCTTCCTTGGCCAACAAATAGTCTAATGCTGTTCTGTTTTGGTACACGAAAGCCCGCATTTGAGAATGCTGCCGGCTTAACAAGTCAAGGGCCTCTGAGGTGTGGTTCGAGACTATTTCTACCATTGCCTATAGCCTAATCAGCCTGTTCAGTAGGTAAATTGGGGTCCTATATCCCCAGCTTCCATCTTGTGCCCATGTGGCCGGCCCATAATATTGTATTATTCTCTCGGCTCGCCATTCTTCCTTTCCCCATGTTTGACTGCCTCTTACGGCAGGGAATTTCTTTTTCAAACTTTTCTTCTCCCTGTTCAGCGTCTCATACAAGGGAGCCTCTAACAGGTCGCTTTTAGATCAGGGGAGAGTGAAGAACACAGGTCGAATCATACCTAAAGTGCACGATCCTTTCCACTTTGGGGGCAACTCACTATACGTTTTCTTCTCACAGATCCAGTAAATTCCATCTGGGGCTTTCCCCTGATATTTGTACTTCCTGGTTCCTTCCAATATTCTCTTAATTCTCCCAAGGATTGGTAAGGTTAACTCCAGAGCCTTTGACGCAACAAAGTCCAATCTTGTCGTTCCACTCACAATTTGTCTCTTTTTTCTGACTCCAATATCCCATAGGATGCTCTGGTTGCCAGACTTTGCTCCTACTACTTGAATTTACTGCTAACGTGGATATACACGGGGTATACCCAACCACCTCGGTATATTTTTTTCCTTCCCAGATGATACAAATAGTTCCAATCACTCTCTGATCCAACACCCAACCCTCAGGTCTCTGCGTCATCCTGGAGACCCAGGTGTTATCCCACTTCAACAGCTGCTCTGGAGTTAAACTCTCACCTTTCCAAGGCCACTTCTCGGCAGATTTCAGCCCCACACAAATCCAGCAATTTGACAATCCTAGTTCCATGGCAATTTCCTGGACAAGGTCAATGAATAAGTTTTGATCTGGGGCAGGTAGTCCCCAGTCGGCATATTGTCTCTCGAGTTGCTCATATTGTTCACTCAGAGTTTTCAACCTTTCCTGCTCCACCCTCCTTTTCCTCAACTCTGACTCCTGTCTCTTCAATTCCTGAGCCATCTGCTTCATTTTGCTTTCGGGATCTATCCCTTCCTTGTTTTTCGAGAAGCAGAAAGCTCTATCATATTGCAGACAGGCCCTTTCATCATTTGCCTCAAGGAGGTCCAAGATGACAGGCTCGCTGTTCAGGGGGAGCTTATTCTCATATTTTAAATTCTTTCCAACCCAGTACGTTTTCCCATTCATTACACACATTTCGAGTCTGGTATTGTCATAACACAATTGGTTAACTTGGTAATATGCTACAAAAACCAATTCAGTTTTTCCCCTGACCCACACAGTCCAATTACATTCATTACAAACAGGGACCAATATCTTTCCCACATCCCTCTTTTGTATTTTGTGATCGAACGCTTCTGACAGCCTGTCCTTAACTCTTGCTTTTGGATTGAAACACAATGTTTCTTTGCCCAATCTGCATAATTTCAATTGAGTGCCATTCATGATGCAGTACCTGCCTTGCTCCATGATGCAGTCTTCCAGGGCCCGGTATGCTGAGACTCCCTCTCCTCCTTGTCCCTCTTGGACAATCCAAGTGTATTGTTTGCACTCGTCGACAAGATTCTGTCCTCCTGTGTGAGACGGGATCTCAGTGTGCAAACTGGCTGTTCTGCACACGACTAGGCTCAAGCCCATCAGGATTTCCCATAGGCGTACTCCTCTGCCTTTGCCTGCACCCCCTGGGGTGCCACCAGCAGCGAGGAAGACCATCTTCTCAGCAGAAAGAGTATTCTTCCAGGATCTCACTCCTGGACCGAGCTGCATACCTCCTCTTAAAGGTGCCTCACCTTGATACCTTGACCGCATCTGCGCTGCAAGGTACTCTGATTGATTTTCAGCACTCGACATTTAAGATCTCAGCCTTAGAATCTAGTTTCCCCCTGATACCATCTTTAAATATGTAATACCACTCCTGAGAGTCCAATTCTATTATATCTAAATCTGTTGCAAGAGTTAAGATGCGGTCAGTCAGCTCGAGTTCTTCTTCCAAACACTGGGTACACAAGCCTTAGGCCACTGTCCCCTTCTACAATGTATAACATAAACTTCCAGACAGTACTTGCACTTAAAGTACGTGAACAGATAACATACACAACCAGGCAGTATACAACTTATCCGCACTCCATCGGTCATTTACTTGGTCAGCGTAGATTTATCTTTAAGTCCCCAGGGGAAGAGGTGACTCTCCACTTGAGATCCTCCTCCCGATGCTCGACTTTTTCACTCTCGATGCGTGTCCAGCCTTTTTCCGCCGTCCGAATGGCCGTGTCTGTTGTCAGAAGGACAAGAAAGGGACCTTCCCAGTGAGGGGAGAGGGGAACTTTTTCCAAACTTTTACAAGCACTTTGTCTCCCGGTTCTATTTTGTGGATAGCAAACCCCAGAGGAGCACTCTGAGATGCTATCCCATGTTTCCTTAGTTCTTGTAAACTCTTATTTATCACTATCAAATAGGGTTGAATTTGACTATCCTCCAACCTGGGGTGTCCCACTGGCATTCCATGTTTATATGGCATTCCATATAACATTTCAAGGTGAGAGCCCCGTCTCAGAGTGAGGCATAGTCCTGATATTAAGCAAGGCAAGGGGGAGGCATTTCAACCAGGACATCTGAGTTTCCAATATTAATTTTGATAATTGAGCTTTCAGTGTCTGATTCATTCTTTCAACCTGTCCTGAACTCTGGGGATGCCACGGAGTGTGGTATTTCCACCGGATGCCTAGAGCCTCTGCCAATTGCTTAATAATTTTCGAGGTGAAATGAGTTCCCTGGTCCGAATCTATGTAATTCACTACCCCATATTGGGGTATCACTTCTTCCAAAAGTATTTTAGATACTGTTTGAGCTGTTGACCTTGTGCTTGGAAAAGCCTCCACCCAATGGGTCAGTTTATCTACTATCACTAACAAGAATTTGTACCTTCCCACCTTGGGAAGTTCAGTAAAATCAACTTGAATTCTTTCGAAAGGACGGTACGCTATGGGTCGGCTCCCCAGGATTGCCTGTAGTGCCTTAGCTCAGTTAACTTTCTGGCAGATCAGGCATCCTTGTATGTCCTGCTTGGCCAATTCATAAATTCCTCTGCATCCAAAAAACTTCAAAAACTGTTCCGCAAGGGCCTGAGCCCCTCAGTGTGTTTGTTGGTGCACTCTCCTCAAGATTCTTCTGGTATAACCCTTTGACACCAACTCTCTCCCATCTGGTAATTTCCACTTACCTTCCTCCAATCTCCCCCCAATTTTCTCGTAACCTTCGATCTCCTTTTGGGAGGGCTGTGGAGGATATTCTGGGACTTCTGGTCCTTCGACCTCTGGGGTACTTACCGTCAGTAAAGCTGCATTTTTGGCCTCTTTGTCTGCCAAATTGTTTTCCCGGATCCGAAACTGCATTCCT
>NW_005054760.1:0-1323 GCF_000277835.1 Geospiza fortis | reverse complement strand
ACCTTCCTAGTTCTTGGTCGTGTTCGATGGGCTGGGGGAGAGCTGGGTCCTCCCGTGGGGAGGACTCGCTTCTCTTCTGATTTGGGTAGTGACGGGGGCTGGGGGAGCTCCTGTGGGAGCGAAGGCATCGAAGCCTGTTCTTGTGGGAGCGGAGGTGCTGAAGCCTGCTCCTGTGGGAGTGAGGCTTCTGGAGGCGGTACGGGCACCGGAGGTACCTGGGCTTGCGAAGGTCCCGCAACTGGGGGCACAGGGACTTGGGCTTGCATGGGCTGGGGCAGAGGGACCAGATAGGGAGGCGGGAGGTTATCCAGTGGCTCCCATTCCCTGCCCCAAGTTGCCACGCGCCTGTGGGCTCTTATCGGGAATAATCCCGAACAAGCATTTCTCCACATTCCAGCATATTCTATTTCTTCCAAGTCTTGCAGGTACTTGTCAGCCACATGATCATATAAAGTCTGGCACGTGTTGACGGTGGTCACAAGGATTTCGGGGTGAAGGAAGAGACGAGATGGGCTCCATGATCAGAAGGCTTGATTTATTATGTTATGATATATACATCTATTTTAACTATACTAAAAAGAAAAAGAAAAGAGAGTTTCCAGAAAGCTGCTAAGCTAAGCTAAGAAAAGTAGAGAGAATGATAACACACAAGCTGGCCTTGACAGACTCCGCAAGCCAGCTCTGCTGTGACTGGTCACTGAACCAAAACTTTCACAGGAGACCAATCACAGACCCACCTGTTGCATTCCACAGCAGCAGACAATCTATTGTTTACATCTTGTTTCTGGGGCCTCAGCTTCCCAGAAGGAAAAAATCCTAAAGAAAGGATTTTAGTGAAAAGGATGTCTATGACAGGCACGTCCACATCTCGAACATGCCAAAAACAGGCCAGACCACATACCTCCCGATCTCTTTTCCTCCCCATTTCCTGATGCAAAACTGGATCATTCTTTCCTTAGATTTTCCCTCCCTCTTAGGGTTGTCCTCCCATTGTTCTAACATCCATCCCAATGGACTATCCCTTGGGATTTCAGGTAGAACCTTTTCTGGGGCTTTCGAAGGTTTTTCCTGGGGTTTTCTCTGAGCCTTGCTCTTTCTCTGTCCCATCTTTGAAAAGAACTTTTCCCAACCTTTCTTACCTTGAGTTTTTTCGGCTGGGATTCTTGAAGAGAATCCTGGGTCTCTGTCCGGTACTGGTTTCTTTGACATCTGCTAAAAACCTGCCAGCTTACTTAGCCTCACAGAGAACCATTCCATGGACTTTTTGTCTGGTAACGAGCTCTCTTACCTGAATTCCGGACCAGAAGGTTTACCAGCTCCCAA
>NW_005054759.1:79143-103923 GCF_000277835.1 Geospiza fortis | reverse complement strand
GGGGTGAATTGTTATTAGAATTGCATTAGAGGGGTGCTAAGGTTTGTCAGCAGTGGTGGTGTTTACTTGCACTGTGTGAATTGTGTGCTGCAGTTTTACTGTGTCCACAGAGTGAAAGAAAGACAGATGAGTTACAATTTTCTGCAAGGAAATTGAGTGGTGAGGTCTGTCCTAAACTCCCAGGAGGAATCACTGGGAGAGGTCATTTGATTTCTCAGATTCATAGCATTGTGTTATTGGAAAAGACCTCCAAAGTCAGCCAGTACATTCACTGCCCAGGGCAGGACCACCTTTATCAATGTTATTCCTGTCAAACCTGCTCTTGAAGATGTCCAATGCTAAACACTCATTCCCTCCCCAGACATCCCATTCTCTTGCTTATAAAGCATCTAGAAATATTTTTTTCCTGGTTTACACTTTGTTGGCTATTAGTAAAATATTTCTATTGCCTGTTTTGAAAGTCACTTTGTAGACTTGGTGAGATGAATTCTTGTCAGGACTGCAAGGCACAACTCTAACTCCTGTTGCAACACATTTGCATCATGTGCTCTACTAATTTAGGGGCCAAGGTTTAGCAGATGTGCCCATGGTGGAGTCCAACACCTGCATGTGGCATCATGCTGTTGTTTTACTGCAATCTGGGACCTCAGCAGCAACATCTCTCCCCTAGCTCTTAAACCAAGACCTAGGATTATTTTTTTTCTCAGAAAAACTGGAGGCTGCCCCTGCTTTTTTAATGCAGAAAATATGGATTCAAATGTGATTTGACTTGGGTTGCTGTTGGATTACTTGGGTTTACTTGAACCTGCTGCACTCCTTAAATAGTCACAGAGAAAAAAAAATCTGGAAGAAAGCTCTGTAACTTGAGTCACCTGAGCTGTGAGAATAGTTGTTTCAAATTTTTGCAATGTGTACTTGTGAGAGTAGAGTTGATCCAGTCCTCATGCTTCTTTCTTTTTATTTTATAAAACATTACTGTAAGAGTTCTTAAATCTTTCTTAATTTTGTTATTCATGCAGAAACAAGACATTAAGTTCAATAGATTGAATAGATCCTCTTGCCCCAAAACAGCATCCTCAGCATAGAAAGAAATTGGAGAAATAATCCTTTTAGATTTGTGCAGTTATAGGAAGAAATTACTTGTGTGCTTCAGGAAAAAGGGGAAAAACCCCAGGGGACAGATATTGATCTTAAGTTTTCATGTGAGATGTGAGCTCCTTGCATCAAGAGCTCTGATTAACTGCTTGTCTCCACAGCACCTCATGCAGAGCAGTGTTGCTGTAAATGGATTCTCCCGACCATCAAATTAATAATGTCTAATAGGAACCATAAAATTACTTTTGTATCTCTCCTCCATGATCCAGTGCAGACACATGAAAAGCAAAATACCTGTTCTAATGACATATTTAATAGACAGCCATTGCTTGTAAGCACTGAGAGGTCCTTCTAAACCATGAAGAGCTTAAGGAATGTTTCAAACACAACTGGTCCTTACATATTCAACTTCAAAATTTGACATCAATGGGAAAGTTGAAATAGTAAGAACTCCAGGACTACACTTTGGGTGAATTTTGAATAAAGAAATGGTACAAGAACTCAAGGGAACAGATTAAGTAAGTATTGCCTATATGATGTCCATGGTTGGATGTGCCTCATTTAACCCAAAAATAAACAGAAGTATTAATGCATCCCTTTCTTTTGGTAAATTGTGTTGTTTGCTGATGAAAGAAGTACATAATATTAGTCCTTGTGGTCATTATCAATGTTATTACTAAAGATTTCATATGCATTTTAGGGCATAGGAAAATAAATGTACATCCACCAAAAATCCCAAAGCCTGTCTTTAGGAGCTGGATTGCTGTGAACAGGAGGATGGGGAGTTGTCTGAATTGGGTTGAATGGAGCTGTGTGTCTTGTGCTGTCCTCAGGCAGAAGACTTCTGTCTGCTGCCTCTGGCTGGGACAGAATCCTTCTTTCAAATGGACACTGAGCACTACCAGGATATTTCAGAAGTGTATTGAGACAGTTCATCCTGGAAAATGTGATTTCACAGCCAGTAAAACATTACACATGGTAATAAAAAGGCTTAATATGTGTTGTTTGTCTTGCTGGCAACAGTGATTTTCTTTTTTTTTTTTTTTGAAGCTGAGGAGAATGATGCCCGTACAGGATTTTTGGAGCAATTTGGTTTGGATTTTCATCTGTAAGACAATAAGAAAAAAATCCCACAAACATAACTGCTTCTCTGTTTTGTGACAACTACAGGTGCAAGCCCCAGACACCCCAGTCCTGGAGCTTGTCTAAAGTACACACCCCAGGGTAACATCCTCTTCAGGCTAAAAGTGCTGCCTTGGTGCAGGCCTGTAAAACTGTCAGATAAAGAATGCAGTTCAATTGCTGGTTTAAGATAGCCTAAAGCTGCCCTGCTCTCTGCCCCAGCTGCCTGCCATGCCCCAGAAGCAGAGCCAGAGGACCTCGATGCAGCCAGATAAATGAGGCTGCTTGCAGAGTGGCTCCCATGGATTGCACAGCCCAGGGCAATGGGAGGGATGGAACCAGCCCTTTCCACAGTGATATCAAACTACATAACCATGATTTCAGGCTTGCAGGCAATTAAGTCAGGACTGCTGAAGCCCAGGATGTTAATGTAAACTGTAGCTGGTGGTGATTTACATTAATCTGGGGGCTGTGATTGTGGCAGTTCAGGGGTAGCCCTAAGCTCAGTTTGGATATCTCTGTGAGAGCCTAAACATCAGCTACCCTTAAATGGACTGTGAAATGTGAGTCAGAGCCTTGATTTAATTCTTTATTATGGTGGAGAGGTTCAAAGTGAAGCATTACATTTTACCTTGGAGCTCTCAGCAGTGAAGGCAACTGGGCTGGCTACAGCAAAGGCCAAGCACGGGGCAGTGGCATTAGAATGTGTGCCTCAAGTTTAAAATTAAGCATTTTTTCTCACCTGCAGAGTGCCAGTTATCTTCTATGATGCTTCCTATGTTTTCCAATGCCTTGTTATCTTCCCTGAAAATAGGGGTCTAAAGCTAAGGAGAGTTTTATGCACTGAACCTCTCTGTACTGGGTCTGTGTGGAGGCAGCGCTGGGGCAGGGGAAGAGACTGCAGGCACAAGGGGCTCTCAGGAGCTGCAAATCCCCCTTGTTTTAATGTGTGACATTTGGGATCCAATCAATGTCATCTGAAACAGGATGGGCCAAAAAATAAAAACAGCAAGTGAGGAATGAAGTGGCCAGAGAAGTAAAACTGGACTCACAACCTGCTCCTTTAAAAGCATCCCTGAACAGGAGAACAGCCCTCTTGCAGCTCCAAGAGCATCCAGAAAATGAGGAGGCAGGAAATCTCTCCAGACTCAGTGGGAACCAAAAATGTCAGAGAAAAAAACCCCAAACATCCCTTGATCAAGGGCATCAAAGACAGAAGGAATGTCTGAAGGAATGGGAACAGGTGTGGGACTGCAATCCATCACCAAGGAGATGCTGTGAGCTGTGGCTGTTGGAAACGCCATCATCTGGGAGCAAACCAAAGTCTCACCTGTCCAGCAAATTTTAGTAAAAAAAAAAGAGGCTGTGGAATCAAAAATGATTTAATCTTTTAATTTTAAACATATTTTAACATTTGTGTTTAATAGCCGCCAGTAGACCTGCCACCCATTAATACAGCTTATGACTAATCTGTTTTTTAATCCATTTATTCTCCTGCCTTCTATGATATATCACAGAAATGAGTTACAAAATTGAAGTGTGGTAAAGTGTTTGGCAGGCTGCTTATTCTTGTGGCCTATTTGTCATACTGTGAGAAATAGTCAACAGCTCCCTCTCTAAGTGCCATAAGCCTTCCTAGCTCTTCTTTTACTTGTCACCTCAGGGCTAAGAGAGCTTCTGTAGGGTAGGAATTGTGGGGCAGCTGGGATCTTTCACCTGTATTTTCTATTCCTTTGAGTTCTTTTCTGTCCTTCACTGCACTATCGTTTCTTTTGCTGCCATGAACAGCCTTCAGAATACAATAAATCACATTTCATTTATGTTTCTAGCGGGCTTAAACACATTTCAGCGCTTCAGACTCTCCTATAGAGTTTTGGTTTTGTTCTCTTGTTGTTCATCATCATTTCCAGCCACAGAGGCTCACAAAATGAATTCAGGTTGATCATCATCTTTTAACGTGCTCTGTGTAAGCAGTTCCAGCTGGCTCAGCTCAGTCCCTGAAAAGTCCTGAAGCCAGACACAGTTTTACGTGGACAAGAAAAAATGTGAATGATTTCAGTATCTACCTGCTTGTAAGTTATCAGCTTCAGGTGACTGGCTAGTATATAACTTTGCCACTTCATTAATCTTTCCCAGCTACTGCATATAGAGATTTCTCTTCATGCTACCCTGCAGAAGATCTTTATCTGTACCTTTGCAGAAAATGTCTTTATCTGGCATCTCCTTCTTCAAAGCAAAGCAGTAGATAATTGATGCTCATGAGAAACATGCCAGCAACACACATTAGGTGGGTGTGGACCTGTTGGAGTGAGCCCAGAGGAGGCCATGAAGATGCTCAGAGAGATGGAGCACCTCTGCTATGGGGACAGGATAAGAGAGCTGGGTTTGGTCATCTTGGAGAAGAGAAGGCTCTGGGGAGACCTCAGGTTTCTGTGCTTGAGATGACCCCCAAGGTGTTAGAAATTCTTTTTTTTTTCCCAACCCTGTGACTGAAGAAGTCGAGATTCCTCAGTTCTGCTTTTCAAGGTTGTTTATTTTCTCTTATGTATTACATTCTTTCTCTGACCTGCTGAGATCTGTCCAGCAGGTCAGGTTGTGGCGCACTGACCACCCTTGGGGTGGTGTTAATTTTAATACTAAGAACTACATGTACTTTATTTACAATAATTCTCCAATACCTACCACCTATGTTAGACAGTCTGTTTCTACTCTAAACCAATCAAACAGTGTCACCATCACAGCAGAAGATGGAGGACAAGAAGAAGAAGGACAGGACATTCCCAGACTCCTCCATCTTGCCTCTTGAATCCCCATTCTAAATCCCCAAAATTCTACTTTTTCACCCTGTGACAAATTAACTATCATTCTACTCAAACTCTTGTGGCTTATAAATCTTCATACAAAGTTGATAATTTTTTCCATGGGCTAAAATTGAAGGCACAGGTGTCTTTGTGCCAAGGTCTCTGAGCCCCCTGCCAGGGTCTCGAATCCCCCAGGGCGGCCAGAGGAATGTCCTGGGTCCTGACAGGGAGACCTTATAGTACCTTATAGTACCTAAAGGGGCTACAAGAGAGCTGGAGAGGGACTTTAGACAAATGCATGTGGTGATGGGACAAGGGGAAATGGCTTTAAACTGAAAGAGGGGAGATGAAAATTCAAGCACTATCCAGATGAAGGTATCAGCTATGGATGCAACAGACTGTCCCTCTTCTCTGAGTGATGGAAAAGTCCCTCATTAGGGATTGATAGAAAAGTTGAGAGATTATTTAGAAAGTGTACAGTGAAAGAGCAGGTGGCTGTATGCTGAGCAAGGCTCAGGCCTATTTGTTTATGACAGTTATAAAAATCGAAATGTTACTTACTGTTCGCAATAATGCCTCTGAACAAGCAGTACTGTAAATTCCAAGAAAATGCACATCTCCTAATCAGATATACTTCTCATGTCTACACTTCTTATGCAGCTTATGATTCTTATATGGCTCACTTACACTTCATCTAACCATCAAACAAAATGCATTAACTTTGAGCTGAAAAGAGCTATTATTTCTTCTGTCCTAGCTTGGGAAGGGATAGAAGGCAAATCAGAACTATGCAGTTCCTTGCATTTGTGTCCTCATTGTATACACAGATGGCTAATCAGTGCATTGTATGCACAGAGACAGATCTCTGACAGTGCTGCTGTGTGAACCATCATGGTGTCTGGCAGTACAACCTAAAGTTGCAGATCTGAATATATATTCCTTTAACTGACAGGTCTATCCTAAACAAGCCCTCTCTTAGCAGGGAAGTGGGGAAAATGAACCATAACATTTTTATGAAGAAATCTTGGCTCAGTATCCATTGAAATAAATAGAAGATTAATGCCTTAAGTTATTTTTTTAGTTGTTAGTGTGTAACTATGGAAACCTGAGATCAATTGTTCAATCAAACAGTGTTCTGTAGTCTTGCAGTCTTTTCAGTCCTAGTATCAAACAGGAGTTAAAAAATACCTCCCAACAGAAATTTAGTTCTTGTGAAAATGGTGATGATGACATTGCATGCTTAGAACACCAGCTTGGAAAAGTGCTTTAAGTTATTGCAGGGAAAAATAGTTGAGAGTGGCCCACTGGTGCATTATTTACAAAGTGATAGCTCTGGTGTTCCTGTCCTTCCAAATGAGTAGCCATAGAAATGTTTGGACATGTGAATGCTTTCCTGAGGAGCACGAAGTCACTTGTTGGCAGCTGCTTCATGACCATTTCCCAGGTACAGGCACTCCTCTAAGGGGATCTGACAGTAAATGAGGGACCTGGGGCTAACACACTTTTAAACTTCTGCTCATGGAGCCCCAGTAGCAAAAACACAGCTCTGTTGCTGAAAAGTAACAGTAAAGTGCTGATTTGTTAAACTAAGAAAATGATTTTTGTTTTTATATCGTTGTTTGTAAAGCTATTTTCTAAAAATAGAGATGTACTGTCTTTCTGAGAGCAACAGTACTCTGCAGTATATAGTTATGCACATCTCAATTTTATGAAATAGATTTTTTCCCTTAATGACCAAAAGATGTATAATTTTGTCCCTGCTGAACTTTCAGAAGGAGAATTGTTACTCTTTGCCTCAAAGTGTTGATGGGCCTGTTTTGTGGCTGGTTTTATGGCTACCATGGCAAAGGTATTTGGTGATTGCTATTTTGATGCCCAGCTGTAAAAGCTTCACAGGCTCCTCATCTGCATAGTTTCTTGAAAACCAGGCCAGAGAAAAATTTGGGGCAGTTTGACCAAACTGTTAGAAAATGGCAGTCTCTGTTTGTAGCGGGCATAATTTCACAAAGTTGATAATACAAGAGTGGAAATGTCAGGGAACATTGTCACTAAATTAGACACTGAGCTACCAGGTGTTTAGATGTCAATTTCTTCCAGAATCAAGGGGATGTCAGAGCAGAAGTTTTATATCCAGAGTGGAACTGTGGTGTGCATCCACCTCATGTCAGTCCTCCAGTTCCTGGGGAATTGACACTGGTGGGGAAAAGGAGAGGGCAGCACTATTGGGATAGCTCCTGCTGTCCAAACCCTGGTAGAAGGAGGTGTCTCAGGGGAAATGGTTGCACTAAATTGGGTTTGTTCTGGGAATGGCAGGCAGTTAGTCATGTCACTGCTTACTAAATGTGTTCACTGGGATTTCCAAGAGAGAGGAGAAGGCTTTTAGTTCACTCTGTGCAAAGTGCTCGTCTCTGCCGTGGGATAAGGGAGGCACCACTTGGAGAAGTTGGTTCCCCTTTCTTCCCTTCATGTCACATCTGCACTGTTTCCTCAAAACTCCTGGAGGCACCACTTGGAGAAGTTGGTTCCTCTTTCTTCCCTCCATATCTGCACTCTGTTTCCTCAAAACTCCCTTTCTACCACTGGGCCTTTTGCTGCTTTTCACCATTCCCAGCCTGGTAGCTCTTTGGTTTAATTTAAGTGTGAAAATCTCTAAGTACTAAAAAGTCACAAGCTGGGTGCTAGATATGACTGCTCTGCCTATGCTGTGCTGTGTGGCTTTTTTTCTCAGTACCTCGAGGCTGAAGTGTTTACATTAAGGCCCCGTTATCTGCTTGTTTTGAAAGGATAGGGATAATAAAAGGAGTAATCAATACAAATTAAAAGAGGGGAAACATAGCTTAAATATTAGGAAGAAATGCTTTCAAATTGATTAGCAACAACTGCAGTTCAAGACTTAGATCACAAAGTCTTGATCCAAAGATCACATGGAAAATCCACCTCTTCTCTCTTTTTCTCTCTCTCTTAGTTATACTGCAAAAGGAGCAAGGAAAATGCAAGGCAGAGTTGTTGAAATGGGATGAGACTAAGAATGTGTTGAAACTTTTCCCCTTGGAGACATGAATTCAGAGCATGGAAAGGGTTGAGCCCCTCTGACCTACTCAAAGGCCCAAACACCCAGAAACATTTCCTTGGCTGCTTGTAATAGATCTATTTTGAAAATATTGCCCCATTTAGAATTTCTGAGCATTGAGCTCAGGGAAATGAAGACAAAACATCCCACAGCTCAGTGCCTACCAGCAGACAAACTTCCAAGCAGATCCCATTGCCAGATGCTGCCTACTTTGCTTCTTTTATCAGCCATCACCTGCTTTCATACACTCAGTGATTAATGTAGGCCATCCCTATTCCTCAGGCAGAAGTTGTTGCAACTAGATTAATATTAAATACTTTTGGCTCATTAAAATAATAATTTTGCTTTTGCATAATTAAGATCTTTAAAGGATTATCTATATTTTTTTCCTCTCCGTGTGGCAGCCCTAAGAGCTCAGTAGTTATTGATGACCACGAATCCTAATGGAACCACCAGAGTTTGTGATACAGCTCTGATCTGTCTCTGCATTGCTAATGAGATTAGCTTCAGCTTTATGTAGCTCATATAGAAGCTTTGAAAATATATGAAATAAAAGTCATCCTGATAATTTTGACATTACTAGAGATGAAAGTCTTATCATGATCTGAGGTAGCATCCTAATGTTTTTTGAAAGCTGCAAGTGTAAACCTCTGTCTCCCATCTGAGTCAGCACTCCAGGTTTGCTGGGTTCTGCAGCAAGGAGAGGTCAGCATGAGATAAAGGACCATGATACCACCACAGGCTGTGGGGCAGTGGAAATAACAGCTAATGATGATCACAGAATCATAGAATAGTAAGGGGTTGGAATGGACCTTAAATATCATTTAGTCCCAACTCCCCTGCCAGGAGGGACAGGGACACCTTCCACTAGGCCAGGCTGCTCAGAACCTCATCCAGCCTGGCTTGGATCACTGCCAGGGTTGGGGCATCCACCACCTTCCTGCTCCAGTTGTACCATCTTCACAGTAAAACAATTCTTTCCAATATCCAGCCTAAATTCACCCTCTTTCAATTTGTATCCATCACTGCTTTTCCCATCCCTGTCCTATCAAAACACCTGTGACTCAGCCCTAGAACATTCTGCATTGTGTGTTCCATTTCTTCCTTTGGGAAATAAAGCACTGTTCACTTCAAAAGTGGACTTTTACTTGGAAAAGCAATAGGCTTTGTTCTGCTTCTGAGTGGAGGGGAAGATTGGAAATAGTGGCTGGACGTCTATTAAGGGAAAAGGAAAGAAAGAAAGGAAGGACAGTTTTGCAACTTGTCTTTCTAAGTCACTTCAGGAGGCCCTCTGGAGTGCTATGTACTCAGAAGGAGCCTTTAATTACATTTCCTATTTGGCTGTGGTGAGATCCAGCCCAACTGCTCGGCAAACAGGATCTGGGAGGCCAAACAAGCAAAGTTTGTCATTAGAGGGTGCAAAAAGACCTGGGACTGACTTCTCTGACAACTGAACCGAACTCCTCAGGGCCCAGATTGGAAATTGAAGTTGGATAAACATTTCTGACAGTGAGGGCTGTGTGATGACCTCTAGTGTGGTGGCAGTTCAGAATCCTCTTGATAGTGAACATGCTCTCAGAGCCTGTGCCAAGAGCTTGCACAGTCCACCCACGTTTTCTTCAACCATCACTGTCTTTATATTTCTCACTACTACATCTCTAGGGTGATAAAAGGCAAAAAAATCCTTAATGATTATCAGTCCTTTGGATATTGTGGTAATAAAGCCATGTTAGTCACCAGAAAATCTGTCAGTAGTTGACTGAGGTGATGCAGCAGGAATTGGAAAACAATTCAGTTTTAGGTAAGAAGTTTTTGTCCCTTTTAGCAACATTCCACACTAGTTCTCTGAACCCTGAAACTCTAACAAGGACCATTTCAGAAATTAAAAATGTATGGCATGAGGCTATTTGATGCTACCATTAAGGTACTTCACTGCTGTATTCCTGGATCATCAGGGGAGGAGGAGGAGGGGTGCCCTTCAAATTAGCAGAAGCTGCACATTACACTGCTCTTGGAGGGAGACAGTGTGTGTTTTACTCAGGCAAAAGAGGCAGTGGTGGCCAGAAAGAATTGCCTTACATAATGGAAATGGCAAACAGCCTTTGGGTGTGCAGTCAAAAGGGAGAGAAGCCTCTGGACATGACATGTCAAAGCACTTTGGAGATTTTGCCACTGGATCCCAGTCATTAGAGAGCCCAGTGGCAGCAAAGACTTCCCGCCACATAAATTTAATTTTCTTTAAAGGTTTATCAATTCTTTGACTTTGCCTTTTCATTCAAATCAGTTTGGCTGTGTCCTGGTACTGAGATAGCTTTTCTCTGACTTTTGTGTCATACATGAAGAATAGTCTTGGAAAAGGCAAGGACTGGGCTGATAATACACTGCTGTTGTGTAGGTGTGCTCAGCATTTCCTTTTAATTCCTGCTCATGAAAAAGATACAGCACTAATCCCCACATCTTCCAGCTGGCCAGCCCTGAGGGCTTGGCTAATTCCAAAGGACTGAGCTCTGTGGCCTTTCTGTTGAGTACAATGTTTATCCTATGTGAGCTGGAACAAAGAGCAAGAGGGCATCAGGACAAAATTCATGCCCTGAATCAAAACAGAACTAGAAAGACAACAGAGCTGTAATAATTTTGTTTCTTGCTCTAACTCTCCTTGTGGTAAAGCATGGTTGATTAAGGGTTTTTGGTGCTCCTTATTGCCATTATTTAACTCTACTTCTGCAAAAACTGCCACATTCATTTTAGCATGGCTGTCTAAAGGAAGGGAAGTCAGAGAGCCAGTGTAAGACAAGGTAAATAATCTTTATTTGTCTGCAGATGCTGGAGCACCTTCTGCAGGAATGTGCGGCTCTGAGCCAATGTCCCACCTGATGGCAATGGACTGGCTTCTCTCAGGGTTTTGTAAAAGTTCCTCAAGACTGCACTCATGAAAATAAAGCTTCTGCAAGTACTTCTTGCTGTTAAAATCACATTCTGTTATCAGGGGCATTCCCAAATTAGGGTTTTGACTGAACTGTTCTGAAAGGTTTGGCCATTTCCAATAACAGATTTAGATGAATGAAGATGAAGTTTGTTTGAAGAGGGACAAGAAAAGTATCCCTGCTGTAGACTTCAGTAGGAAGATTTTGATTTCTAGAAGTGAAACAAAATATTTCACATATTAAGAACTGACTTAAATGCATGTTTAAGTGAGGGATAGCTCACTGTGATATGACACAAAGATCACCTCTTCCCGGCTCATTTTTGCCCTGTGATGCTTCATACAAAGCTCCTTAAAGACTCACAATGATATCACCTGCTGTGCACATTTGCACCATGGGCTTGGGCAGGCTTAAGTCCACAAGAAACTCTTCTAATGCTTCAATTTGTCCCTGAAATTTGAAGCTGAAACAGCTTTAGTTCTTTGCTCTTTGCTCGGCAATGATCAAGACACAGAAGCTGCATTTACTATGAAACTTGTCATGTGGTGCCTCTTAGTCCAGAGCATCCTAGAATGGTTTGGGTTGGAAGGGACCTTAAAGATCATCTCCTTCTAACTCCCTGCAATGGGCAGGAACACCTCCCACTAAATCAAGGTGCTCAGAGCCCCATCCAACCTGGCCCTGAACATTTCCAGGGATGGGGCATCCACATCTTCTTGGGGTAACCTGTGCCAGCGCCTCTACTTTCTTCTAATTTAAGCCTGGCTTCTTGCAGTTTAAAGCCATTTCTCCTTGTTCCAGGTACCAGATACCCTTGCAAAAAAAAGTGCCACGAAGCCCTGGAGGATGGGAAGGCAGCACGGGCTGTGCTGTGACTGCAGAGCTGTTAGCATTGCTGTGACAAGCAGGTCATCCTTAGTTAAGCAACCTGTTCATTTTCACTCTGCCTGAACAAGAGGTCAAGAGAGGTTCAGTGTAATTAACTGAAGAGAGATACAGGGGATGCAAAAGTACGAGGCAGTGTTTATTTAAAGAGTTATAAACTTGGTGGAAAAAAAAAATCCTACCAGAGAGGGAGCTATTAGAATCAGCTTTTGTTAGGAATATTTCTGTAATAAAGAGTTGTGATTCCATAAAAGAGTGTAAAACTGTCTGAATAAAACCCAAGGAACAGATTTCTGAAGCCCAGGAGCCACAAGGGGTAGGAGCATCAAGATTTGTTCATAGCTCCCTTACCTGGAGCTCATGCATGTGAAGGAAGCTGCATTCCCATAGATGCCTCATTCATAATGATCCACTATTATCCAGTGGCTGAACTGGAAATTTAGGAGTCCAGTGAGGAACTGCTGCTCCTGCAGGGGTTGTGTTAGAAATGCTGAAGAGCTCTTACAGCTCATGGAACACCTCAGCACATTGCCCTCCATCACTTTGTTCTGGCTGCAGCTGTACCCTGTGTTAATAATGATAATAACTGTACTGCCATGGCTGATAATGGTCTTTGATGTGGGTTTGACTGACAATGGTCCTTGACATGAGTTTCCCAAGATTCAAATGGTTTTGGTACAGTGAGCCTGTCCTGGGCTGTTCCTCCCCTCCTCTCCTGGGAGCAGTCTGGCAGGAGGGGAATGAGAAGGGTCAGAGGCACAGAGCTCAGAGCAGCAGGGCTGGGCCAACACTGGAACCAAAATGGACCAAAGTGGGAGATGCACAGAGACTCAGGGATTGTGGGGGTACTGTCAGTGCTTCCCCCTGGACCTGTCAAATAGGGCAGCAAGCATGCAAGAAAGGACAGCGCCTAAAATATCTTCCCTGCTTTAAAGCACCAGAAACTAAAAATAGTAATTTAAAAAATGCTGAATTGAAATTATGATTGGAGTAATGTGATAAGTTTGCATGACAATGTTTTGGTAGCAGGGGAGCTACAGGGGTGGCTGCTGAGAGAAGCTGCCAGAAGTTCCCCTGTGATGGAGCCAACGCCAAGTGTCTCAGTTAGTGAAGAAATGCAGCCCATGGAAAAGATCCATGTTGGAAAAGTCTAGGGGTGACTGTCTGCCATGAGAGGGATCCTGTCTTGGAGAGGTAAAGAGGTCTGAGTTTGCCCACAGGGAGGAAGGAGCAGAAGACAGAGTGTGATGAACAATCGTCTTTCCCTGTCCCCCTGTGTTGCTGTGGGGAAAAGGCAGAGAAAATTGGGAGTGAAGTAGGGCCCAGGAAGAAGGTAGAGGTGGGAAGAAGGAGGTAATTATTTGTAAAAAGTTATTGGCATTAAGTAATTACCAATCAGATGAGAGTAAGATAATGAGAAATAAAAACTAAAGCAACACCTGTGGCTCTTCCACAACCAAAACCTTGCCATGCAAACATAACACAAACAGTAATATTTCAAACATAACATGGGTTGAAAAATGATCCACCATCATGTAAAAGTGGACATTAGCTCCTATCCATGGATCAAATGTTCTTTCTGCTTAAAGAATTTGTCCTCCTCTGAAAGTGCTTAGCTCAAATTTTGTTTCTGTAAAAATAATAATTATAACCATCCCAATCAAAGGTCACCCAAACGTAGGAAGTAAAAGTTTTATCTGAAAATGGAATTTTAAAGCTGTAGGTTTTGGCTCACTGTCAAGGAACATTTTCTATTTCACATCATTATATGAGCTTTTGGATTTGCAAGGAAAGTACAGATTCTGAAATAAAACCCCTTCTCTCTAAATGCTTAGATTTCACACTTTGTTCTTTATCATTATTGCTCAGTGAGATAAATTTCTAGTTAAAGTTTACACAGCGTTTTATAAACCTCATAAGATATTTTCTATGTCCCAAAGTCCCCTGATCTAAGGAAAAAAGGCAAATCATGCAGTTCAGGGAATACAGGGACGTTGTCACCTGAAAACAGACTTGAAACCCACCTTGCTTAGAATCCTGCCTCTGACACCAACACAGACACAGAGTTTCAGAGGGAAGCCACAGAACCTGGCAGGACACAGGTGGATTTGCTTCCCCACACCAGCCTCTAATCACAGGTGGCTGTTTTAAGTCCTGAAGAGTGAGGTTCTAAAATCCCTGAAGCTCCCTCAGGATGGAGGAGGTGGATGGTAGGGTAGGCTTGAAGATCACAGGAGTCCTATGTAGGGGAAGAGTTCCCCACCTGAGGAAGATGGTGGGGACGTGGATGAGGTGCAGACACCAAGATTTTTCTACTGGTTACACATGGACACTGCAGGAAAGACATAAATTTATCAGCTCAGGTAATACAGGGGTTCTTTTGTAAGCCTTGATCAGACCTTGTGTTATCCACTGCATGATACGTCCTCCATACAAGAATTCCGATAATTCCTGGAAATTTCCAATTTCCAGGACAATAATTTCCCCCCAAGACATGAAACCAAATGGAAGTCTTGCACTTGGTGCTGCTCTCACAATCACTTCAGCCTGAGCCTCAGCTGGGGATTGTAATCGCTGACATGTTTGAAGTAACGAGAATGCTCAGTACTCTGGCAGATGAGAATGACAGAGCTCAGCACCAGCCAAAATTAAGTGCTTGCATGAGCTTACCCTTGTGGCAGGGATTTCTTAAGCTTAAAACCCAAATTTCTCACAGAGACACATAATTACATATTTTTACCTTGTGAAAATACACAGGTTTACCATGGGGAGTCATAGTGTCCTGGGGTTTGTATATTTTGTGCCCTCTTAAAAAGAAACAGAGTTTCACTTTGAAAACAAATGTGAACACTTCAGAATGTTCACATCAAATTCTCCTTGCTTTGAGGTGCTGCTTGAATGGTTGCCAGGTAGGAGAGCAAAGGTTTTAATACAGGTGTGTAAAGAGGAAATATCAAATAAACTTATTTTGGAGAAAAATATTTTCCTGTATTTTCTTTTTCTGCTGGTTTTTATCCTGGAAAGCAATGACAGTAGAAGAAAGCTTTGCATATCTGAGTTCACATTTCCATTTGTAGTTGCATGATCAGAGGAAGATGGAGCAGAAAAGTTTTAAACCAGAACCATATGGAGAATAGAATTTCTATACTAATGGATGTGTTAATTCCTCAATATCTGCTTGCACATCAGAATGAAACAAACTTGTGTTTTAAAATTTCAGAAGTTTTGCAAAAAGCTGATTCAAAAATTTTGGAAAGGATCTTTTTTTCATTATTTCTGTGAAAAAAAACCCCTACTCTTTCTAAGTGTCAATATTGCAAAATATTGATTAATGTGGAAGTACCTGATTTTCAAAGTCTCCACCAGAAAATATAAATTATTGTATTCCCTAGCAAGAACTCTCCTCCTCTGTTGATTCCTCTGCCAGCCAGTGTAATTCACAGTGTAATTGAAGGAAGAAAGTTAATTGAAAATGAGTGGTCAGCTCCACTTATTACTGATCAGACACCCAATCACTGCCACTTCAGTGAGCAGAAGGCCTGGGGGTTGTGTCCTTCTCAGGTGCTTCTGGACTCCACAGGCAGCTTCCATCCCACAGTGCTGATAGGACATTGTGGGTGATAAGTGTTTTAAACTTGAGCTCTTCTTTATCTTTTATTTTGCCTCCAAAGAGTCAGTGGGAGATTTACAATGGGTGTTAATGCAAGAACCTCCCACTTAACCAGAATTATATTACAGCAGCTCATTGTTTCTTTCATTCTAAACCATAAAATATATCAAAGGACATTTCCTCCACAATTAGGATATTGTTGTGTGTTCCTCCCAACAGGCAATGGCTTCTATGACTGTGTTTATGAACAGAATAATTGATTTTTATGTCGTTCTCAGCAGACTGTGCAGTTGCTCCTCTGTGGCATAAAGGACTTTATATTGGTCATTATAAAGCACACTGGATTTGTGCTTTCTCTAGGAGTCATAACTGTTGTGGAACATCTGAATCACTGTTGCAGAGGGTGTATCACTGGTGACAACTGGATGATTGATCCAAAACTAGTTCATTAAAAATTAATTTGATGTCTTTCGTAATGTTGGCTCCAGTGCTTCTTTCTCTGAAGTCCTGCTTCCTTTGAAGTTTTGTCACTGTCTTCTTCAATATCAAGATCAAAAACTTCTTCTGCATAAGTGTTACCATTCAGGGCAGCTCTGTGTGTGACCTGTTTCCTTGATCAAGATTTTCTGGTGACCTATGCAATCAATTTGTGTCTGTTGTGCTACTGAACATCCAGAGCTCAGCCACACAGCCTGGAAGATTTTCATGGGTTTTGGTGTGGGTTTTATTTATTTTTTTCTTTCTATTTTGAGAGTTTTGCATTTTTCATTCTTTTTTCACATCCTGAAATGGTTAGAGAAGTTGGAGTTGATAATCTGAATGCAGCTAGAATGGATTTTATGCTTTATTCTTCTACTGTGCCATCATGACCTCCCAAGAAAATCCCCAAGTGTCTTGATTGCAGTTGACAAAATATACATCACTTTTATTTCTCCTTGGACTCCAAAAGCAATAAGAATTAGCAGTCTGATTTTCTTCATAGCCTTTTCTCCTTGTCACAGAGATCAAGTTCACATTTATCAGACTCCCTCCAAGTCATCAGTGCTGCTCTGCTGTTTTGCAATTTCATCAATTTATGACAGAACACTTACATTAGTGTGATTGTTTCTTCAATTTTTCCTTTCTCTGAAATTATTCCTCTTTTAGATATTTCTTATTATTACTGCTATTATTCTGCAGGTCTCTGTTCAATCACCTTCTCTGATGAGGGGAGCTCATCACCAGTAGGTATGAAAAATACAGGAGATAGAGCTGTAGGTGGTAGTAGGAACAAGGAGAATAAATGTGCAACACTGCAAATTATGCAAGTCTAGCAACTTGCATTCTCTAATTTTTGTTGGTGCATTTTTGAAAAAAATAATCACAGATTTAAGGGCTTTGAGGATGTGAATGTTGGAAAATTTCATCCTAGGTGCTTTGTCCAAGGTCACATGTAAAGAGTTTGTGAAAGAACTGGAACCAAATATCTGGAGACCTGATTAGCTGCAGGATTATGAGCTTTTTGTTTATTCCCTCTCTTGTGGTCATTGCAGCATCACACACTCTCCTCAGTCACACTCAGCTAATGGAAAGGTTGTCATCTAATATGCTGAGGATATTGCTTTGTCTCTCATATTTCAAGCATCCCAAACTACAAAGCTAAAGAAAAAAGATGTCCTCAGCTCCTCATTTATCATTTCTACTCTCACAGGAGCTGCTGCTGCAGAATTTGTTTCCAAAGTGAGCTGAGGGAAAAATCCCTCCTAATTGCTAAACTTTTCTGGTTTATCTCTTATTAGTTGCAATTAAACACATGAATTGTTTAGATGTCTGTTATTCATGAATAATTGTCATGAAGTGTCTTTTTAAAGCACTTTATATTTAGTGGCATTTTCCCCCTTTCAGGAATATTATGATGACAACATAAGAGGAACTTGCCAAAAATGCTTTCTGGGTGGGGTAGTAAATTGATGCAGCAAACATCAGCTCAAGTGATATTGAAGGCAAAAAGCTCTGTAGAGATTTGCCATAGGTAGATGTGTTCTCCTCGTGGGTGCTTTGTTTCCACAGCTCTCATATTTCACTGCCAGCACATTATAACCTGAATCATTTTGAGACAATAAAACCAACAGTCACACTCCAAATACTTCACAAATTACTCAATCCATTTTGCCATTTCCTTGGAAAATCAATTCCATGTCTCTATTTTAGCTCTGGTGAGCACAAAGACCACTGCTTGGAAAAGTGCTGGTGTGCCAGGATAATCTGTGGCCAAGTGGGATCAGCACCTGTCAAAACCAGAGTGTCTTTCCTGCCTTAAGTTTTACCCCTAAGCACACCTAGCAAGGAAATTCAAGTATGTCTGGGTCTTTAAGGCAAAAGACGTGTTGAAAACAAAATTTGGTTATTAGTTTGCAGATCTATGTTAAATAAACACTGAGAAATGCACCTTCAAGGTGTTATTTTGTTTGGTTTTTGTTTTGGTTTTTTTGTTGTTATTATTTTTGTTGTTGCTGTTTATAATTTTGTTTTGTTTGGGTTTTTTTAATAGCAAGAAGTAATTTCCTCTGGGTTAGCACATGGTGACTCATGCCAGTTCCTGCAGCAATGGCACACAATAAATTACACAACTAGCACCTGACATTTCTTGTCATCTGAAGAACCAGGTTACAGATTGCAAGATTTGCCAAGATAATCTTGGCACAATTCTTTACAAATCTGCATAGTCGTAATTTTTTAGCTTCCAACAGGCACTGAGATTATTTGTCATAGTTTTGAGGCAAATAAAGAAGGTAAAAGGAGGTTTTGAGAAATGCTTTTTGCATCCTTGGGGTCCTCTAAAAATGTTAGGCAGGTGTCGAAGCTGTACACAACAATTCAAGTATGAATTCATTCTCCTTAGGCTTGGGCAGCTCCTGTGCTTTCACACTGAAAACCTTTTCTGTCCAAGTACAGATTCTGCCAGGAATTTCATCTGAAGGAAGTAATTTTCTTTCCAACCAACTAAACTCTCATCAGTTCCCTTTTTATTTAATTTGTACAAAGCAAGGAGTAAGACCCACACACCAGAGTAAAAATTCCAGCAAATAGCAACCAGTGACCCTCCTCTCCTTACCTTGAGGTGCAGGCAGAATTCAAAACAGTAAACTATGACCCCCAGTTGCATTCCAGCCACAACAGTAACAATATTTGCATTTAGGGCTGAAAAAGTGAAATATTTGGGCAGAGGACCTGGAGTTTTCCATCAGGCTGTCTACACTTGTGTCCAGGAGAGGACAGCAGCTCCCAGTGCTGCAGAACAGGCTGTGTTGAGCAGCATGTAAAAGATCATGGGCACAGGCAGAGATTTAACAGAGAAGAAAGTGCAGGTGGGCAAGAAAAATAGAAATAGAAGATGAACCATCTTGAGGTCTACCCTCATGGCTCCACTGTCCTGGCCATCCCCTCAGACATACAGTGGAGGCTGTCAGGTTTTGCAGACCTCTGTCTCCAGCCCTTTCTTTGGTTGTGATGGAGCCTGTTTTTGTGGGCATCTATTTACACTGTAATCAAAACACTTTTATTTTGAAATGTTTGGTTTCATTTGGGTGGGCTGTAAAAGCCTCCTGTTTTTCCTCTGCTTCTGAATGGAAAATGAGGCTTCAAAGTGACAAACTCAAGAGCTTCATTTTGGAAGCTGTTAAAGTGAAATGTTCCATCATGTTAGAAAGAATTTATTTGTGAAACTTGAAAACAAAACTCCACTATTTCTAAAATCCTTCAATTTTTTTCAGCAGAAACAAAAAGCCCCCAACCTGAAAGTAAACCCCCAAATTAACAACAATCCTGTTCTGGAAATTAGATATCAATCTACTGGGAGTTTCACTCACATGAAGCTGCATACTTCATTCCCAGTAAAACTCCTTTCTTCATTCAATTTGGTGGTTAAAAGGAAAAATAAAATATTCCTCTCCTTGTTTAAGGAGACAAGCAGAAGGGAATGACAGCAGTGTCACTTGCAGGCTGGGCCAGGGACTTAGGAAGTGCCAACACTACCAGTCCTTTTTCCATTTCTCATGGGACTCTGCTAATGGGATTTTAGCCAGTGGGTTGAGGGTGCCAGAGATGCCTTTGAAATAAAAACAGCCTGATTTTCAAAAATACCCAGTGCCTGTCTTTTACTGACTGCAGAGGAACTTCACTAAACTGGAAGAATGGAATGTTGGTATAGGTGTTTAGCCAGCTGACACTCAGGTTACTTTATCTGTGAGGCACAATTTCTGGTGCTAATACACAATATTTCCCCTATAAACAGTGATGCAAGTGTGTTTTGGAAAAGTGGGCAGTCTCTCAGAAAATAATATGATATTTGCACATATGCTACAAATAATATTATTTACTGTGTGTGTACAGATCCCGTTGGACTCAGTACTATCCAAGGAAATTCTTGTAGAAACTTGACACTGAGGCAGTTGTGTTATGATGTTCTTTTTACAGCCAGATTTAACAGTTATCTCTTGTTTTCCTTAATTTGTATTAGTTAATTGCGTTTCAAATCAAAATGAATAGAGGCAGAGCTCCTGTGAGACTCTGGGAATGTGCTGGGAGCATGTTGTGCTACATCTGCTCACTTCACTTTGAATTGCATCAGATTTTGGAGTGTAACAGACTGTTAATGGGTGCTGTCACACACACTTTGATGCAACCATATCTCTACATTCTGAATTTTCAGCCCTAAACTTGACCCCACTGGACCCAGGGGAAGAGTTTTAGTTCCTTGTGAGGGGCCTCTTTTAAACCCACACCAATGCATTTTGAGAGTTCTCTCAGACCACACTATTGCATAGATGTCACTGGACAAGAATTTATTGTCAGCATCACAGGCTTGTCCCAAAGATGCCAATGTCAATGATACATGAATCCATTTATTTGCCTCTGCAGATCCCTGAGTGCTAGTGAAAGACCCAGTTTGCATCCCTGAATTCAAAGACAGTATCACTAATAAGCAGCATAATCATGTGTGTGATCACAGGGTGTAGGAACAGCCCAAAGACTTAATGAGACACAAGAGGCTTTAGAAGAAATCTCAGTGAAGGGAAAGGGTTAGAACAGTGAGTGTCGGATAAAACAGAGGGAGAAACAGGAAAAAAATGGGCACATAGGGCTGGAGTGAAGATACTAGTGACATGAGGTGAAGTTCAGTCTGTTCCACAGGAAAGGATAGGGAAAGGACTCCTCTGCCTTGCAGTGCCCTGAGAAATCTCTGCTCTCTGAAGACATCCATGGATACAAGAGAATACAAGCTGAAAACTGAAACCCTAAATTGCATTTAAAAAATTATTTATCTACTTTAGAGAAATGAAAGCTATCCCTGGATCAATCCATTCTGGAGAACATTGACCTAGATGTGTAGATCTCCAGGGTGAGATATTTGGTTTCAGCAGAGAGATGTTCATTCACCCTGAGTCCTGCTAGAGATTTGTAAAGTATTAAACTTGCCTCTGATACTTATGCAGTGAACCAAATTCTTGCCTTCAGCAACATTAATTTCATATTGGAGTTAGTCAGTGGAGTTGCTCAGAACTCCAGCTAATGGAAATGAGAGGCACATCTAATCTAGAATCTCATGTGGAAGCCAGCCATGTAAATTGAGACATTATTTAGAAATAGCTCATAGTCAATACTGTGGCTTCAAAGCTCAATGTGATCTCAAGTCTCCTGGCATGGATACATGACATTTATTAGTAGAGGTGCTGAAGAACTGGCATCCAGTTGATGTCATCAGACAAATTACTTCTCCATTACCTATTGATTACTGTTCTGCCCAGCAAAAAGTACATGCTTACTTCTCATACCAATGGGGAAGAGAAAAATTCAATAGCCGACCACTTTAGGTAATTATCCAGTTCTTGAAATGCTTTACTATGGGCAAATAGAAGCTGTGGCTTTTCCAGCACCCAGGAATCTGTTTTCTCAGCAGAATATTCCAAGAAAACACATTGCTTTTGATTTCTTCACATTTCTCTGATTCCTTTCCACATGCTCTAGTCCTTATTTTCCACAAGTGGGATACAGTTAGTAAAAGATGACTTTACTATATTTGATTCACAAGATAAGAGAGAATCATTAGAAGGGCTTATGAGAAAGTTTGGATCCACAAAAAAAAAAAAAAAATCCCAGTTATTTAAATAGAAATGTGTGCAAGAATGTGTAATTTTTCACAAAATAGGATGAGAGAAAATCCAAATGATTTTTTCTCATTTTATTTTGATAGGAAAAAATGCTTTCTTTTGACTCTATTGTCCAGACTAATTTTGTCTATTCTGCTCCATCCCATGCCAATATGTATTTTTACAGCATTTCAAAGGCATCGCATAAATTGATATATTATTTCCTTATCTCTGCAAAACATTTTGGCACTGCTGAAATGAACTACTTCTGTAGTCTCAAAATCAAACAATAGATTCCTGTGTATGAAAAGACTTCTGGTTTAATTTTTTCCCCCTCTTTTCATGAAACTATGTAATACAACAACAGATGTTATGGCGTGTTCTGGTGACAGAATAATAAGATCTATTTCCTAGTCACAGCTGAGATTATGGTTAGAATATCCAGACTGGTTTGTGTTCTCAAAGTGCTGATTCTTTCACGTGGAGAAAACAACCCCACAACTCTCCTTCCTGTGAAATAAACCTGGTGTTGCTGCATCTCTGCAGAGGTGTTGTGGAGGTGACTGTTTATGGACTTTCTAATAGCATTTGAGATAGGATAGACACAGGACTGAGATTGGAGAGCTAAAGGGAAATTCATCAAGATGGGAAGGTGATGGATAAGTTTTCAGAGTGAATCTCATGGAAGAAAGGATGGAAAACGGCCAAGTGCCCTTAAAATGGTGATGAGGGAAATGTTTCTCTACTAGCACCAAGTGAAAAAGGGATTTGTCTCTTTCAGGTCTCCTCTCACTGCTAAAGAATCAAGAAAACTCACCAGGCAATTGTGACTAAACTCAGACATTCCAATCCTGCTGTGGACCACTAGGAGAGTGATTTGGGATGAGCGCTTGCACTGAGGTGGGAAAACTGAAATTCATGAGAAATGTGAGCACAGATAGCCTTTTGGTGGCAGATTTCAGCTCAGGAGACCATTATTATTAGCATTTTGGTCCTTCCAAATATCTCTTTAAGAGTAAGGATGTGAGAGTCATTGCTTTTGGAGCCAAGGAACAGCTCCCCAAGAAAAGACAGAAACTCCTCCATATCTCAGCAGTGCTGCCACCATCCCAGGGATGTTCTACAGGGATGCTCTAATTATTATTAGCATTTTAGTCCTTCCAAAGATCTCTTTAAAAGTAAGGATGCAAAGAGTCATTGCATTTGGAGCCAAGGAACAGCTCCCAAAGAGAAGACAGAAACTCCCCCATATCTCAGCAGTTCTGCCACCACCCCAGGAGTGCTCTATAGCTCTGTGCAAGAGCAGGCAAGCTATTAAGATCTCTAAAAATTGCATGGAAAAGACTTTGGCAAACCCTGCTCTGATTTACATCCCTCACAACTTCACAGTTTCAGCCAGCTTGCACAGAGAGTAAATCAGAAGAGGGTTTGTCTCACTGGCTGTTTGAACTGTCTGTAGTTGTTTAGCAGCTCTCTAGATTGGCACACCATGGCCAGGGAACTTCAGGAGCCTCTCCGACTTCTGGCAGAACATGAGGTAATTAATAAAAAGTCTTTAATCTACATTCTCAAGGGCAAAATGGTCACCTACTGGAAAAATGGTGAGTGAGATGGATTTCATCAGTAAACAAAAAAAAAAAAATTGTTTTTTAGATTTCTTGTAACTGCAGCTGGGAGAAGGTTGAAACCTTGCTCTAAGACATATCAAATAAATAAATAAGTAAATAAATAGAAATATTAAAAACTCAATGAACTCAAATCTATTGTCAACATTTACTCCACAGAGAGGATCTCAGTGTCTCTATTTGTCCTACAGCATCCTCCTTTCTCAGACAACAGTGAAACCATGTCCAGCTCCTGTTTTGGTGTTTCCCAAAGCAAAGAGAAGAAACACCTCACCAGCCTGCAGGGAGCATCTTGGTTATTTTGTAGTCTCTGTTATGAAATCTTCACATGGCTGTCTGAATGCTGTCATTATTTGTCAGGACTATGAATGGGAAAACAGGACCAACCATAAAAATCTGAATGAACCTTGAATAGGAGCCAACATGGAGAGCTGGAATTAATTTCAAGTGGACAGCTGTGGTTTCTGTGGGGGGAGAGGGTGAAGGGGCAGTTGCAGAGCTACAAAAGGTGTGTGTTTGACAGGGTTGTGCTTTCTCCATTTGTGAGTAGGATCAGGATGTTCTTGCTCTGCTGCCTCCAACCCTTTTGAATAGGGTGACTTTTCCTCAGCTAAAAGGACTCAACTCCTGGCCCCTTCTCCTTGGCACAGTGAGCCCTAAATGTCCCTACTGCATCCATGTACAATTGTCAGTAATAAGGAGTAATATAAGTATTTATTATCTGGGCTCAGGAGTTACTCATACCTCCCAGTGCTGAGTGAGGCAGCACTCAGGCCATCTTTCAGAAGATAAATAAATGAACAGACATTAGCTTTTTATTACTTCTGTGATATATGTAAGTGCTTTGGGTAAGTGTCTGCTTCAGTTTTAACAGCTGAAAGTTAAGCAACCTTAAAAGAGTGTGCAGTTTTGTGTTCACTGAGGTAAAAAGGATAACTTTTCTGGCATGATGGAGGTTTTTGAATGTTATTACATGCCCTGTGAGCAAGTGGGGTTTTAAGATTACAGTTCCAGAACTGAAACCTATTGAGTGATACATCAGGGACTTGAGAATGAAACATAAGCCATGGGTAGGTCTGTTATCAAGGATGAGGCATGTATGGCGTATAATCAGTGTCCAAAACTGGGAGAGAGCATAGCTTGGGTATTGAACAGTATTCCACACCGTGGAATGCATGTCCAGGATATAAACTGGGGAAATTACCTGGAAGCAGGCACTGATGTGGGTTCAGGAAGGGGGATCTGGTATCAGTCAGCATGATGAATGGTGAGCAACTCTATAGTTGCATCACTTTTTTGTGGGTTGTTGTTTTTCCCTTTTTATTATCATCATTACTGTTATTATTACTATTTACCAATGTTTTTGTACTTTACTTTGTTTTGAATTATTAAACTGCTCTTATCTCAACCACAAGTTGCACTTTTGATTCTCCTCTGTATTCCACAGAGGGAGGGAGGGAGGGAGGAGAGGAGGGTTGAGTGAGTGCCTTCATGGTGCTTAATTTCTCTAATTTCTGCTG
>NW_005054759.1:77885-79011 GCF_000277835.1 Geospiza fortis | reverse complement strand
TTCCTGCTCTTGTTCAGCAGCACTTTCTGCAGATGGCTTCCTTGGATTAACATCATGCCTTTGTTCAGCTGTCAAAAAATAATTCATGCAACAGTGTGAAACATATTTGAGGCAAATAATAGCACAATAAAGAATATCAACCATGTAGCAGAGCAATGCAGATGAAACAAATAGAGACGGAGATGAAAGAATTAATAACTATAACTGCTGGAAACAGATTCTCTTTTTAAAGGTAAACACAGAGTGATAAACATCAGCCTAAAATGCAAAAGTGTGTGCAGCCTGGAAACAAGGTGTAGACAAGCACAACGCAGTCTCTCCTTAAAGCAGCAGAAAAAATAATCAGAAAATTTCTGGCAAGAGAAACTAAGTCATCTCTAAAGACTGCCAAAAAATAATGCATAATGCATTTGACTGCCTGCTTTGCTCTTTGCATACCCAGAGCTTTTGGTTTTTTTAGAGGGAGATCTGGCAAAGCCAAAGAGGTGAAGCCCTGAACAGGAATCCCAATACACATTTTGCTTTTTTTACATCCTTTCCTGCCCTACATAGGCTTATATTATTTCATCCCCTTGTAAATGATCCCATTATCATCACTGTAACACCTGAAAGCTGGTCTCAAATGAACTGATTTGCATAATGTTACATCTGAGCTTATTTATTTGGAGCAGCACTTCAAGCTTGGTTGACTCTTTGGGGGATTTTTTTCTAGTTTGTTTGCTTTATTTTTTTACATAAATATAAAACATATATTGTGTTCACTTTGCAAAAGAGCAAAGATGAAGATTTGTGAAACTCCATGAAAAAGAATTTCACAAGATGAAGACCTGACTTAAGCACATTTGTGCAAGTCCTTAAATCCCTCATTGTTTAAATCATCATTTAAGTTTGTGCACAATGCAAAGGATGTTTTTCCAGCCCATTGACCACAAGGTCTAGTAAATGTGTTTACCTAGGAATTTTTCCAGCTGGTACATTTATTGTGCAAGGTTTCTATTTAAAATAATATCTTTTTTTTTCTGAATAAGAAGTAAATACAAGTCAGGAGGAGGAGTAAATATGGGAACATCAGAATTCATACAAGGGAGGGATCTCCCAGCCCTTGTGCACATCCATCAGGGAAAGA
>NW_005054759.1:68939-77875 GCF_000277835.1 Geospiza fortis | reverse complement strand
CATTACTTTCTGGAAATTAGTAAGTTCCCTGGCCTTTGCCAGTCACATTGCTGGTGGTGGTGAGGGCAAGCATGAGGAGGGCCAATCCCAACAGGTTGGTGAAAAACAAATATTTTTTTTCCATAAAAGTTTAAGTAGCACAAAAGATTGTCCAAAGGAGATGGTCTATTTTGCTTACAGAGGATTTTAAAGTCATTGTATTTTAAATGAATGGAATCAGTTTTGATTCAAGAACTTAGAAAAACAAAGCAAAATCCCTTTTTTGTCCATGTCCCTGGACATCATGTTTATGCCATATTTACCCCTTGATTTGGGACTCCTCCTGGCTATCTGAGGGAACAGGAAAGATTAATTTTTCCTATTTTTAAACCAAAATTGGGCTGCTAGGAGGCAAGAACAATGGAGAACTGTTAATTTTAGAGCTGTCATAAGGAGGATGTACTGAGTGTTCCTAGTAGCATCAGGCTTTTTAGCCATATTATTGTGATTTTTCTGCATCAAGGTTCCAGAAGGGATTTTTTTTTAGGTTTGTTTGTGTAAGAGTTGGAAACTGGGTCAGTTTTCTCTGTAGCATGCACTGCATTTCCTTTCCTTTGGTACACAGGACAAAGTGTATAGTAAAGGAGAAAAGGCACTTCACAAATCCTCCAGAGGAGGTATCTAAAGCAGGGAGGCAGCAGCCATACACCTCTGACATTTCTGATGTGGGACATTACTTGTGTGGCTTTGGGTTTCCCCTCTATGTCCTTGGTCAGCATAAGATGGGAGGAAGGTCTGCAGGGTGAGGACAGATGTTCTCTGAGCCAGCTAAACAAAAAAATCAGAGTATGTCATAGAGAAAAAGTGGTTTGCCTCTTTTTGTCCCCCACATGTTGTCTTTTGTAAAATTGGTCCTGAATCCAGAGATTTGGGTGGGGAAAGGGAAGCACTGTCCAGTAGTTCATTTGTGTCCTCCTGACTCACAGAGCTGTTCAGAAACAAGAAGTTTTGGCTCTTTTTAGAAGCAGGTGAAAATAATTTTCCACTAAACCTTGTCTTTCTTATTTAAAATAATTACACATATTTTGTATAAGACAATACACAGGCTAGGTATTAAAAAGCATTTTTGCATGTTGGTATTGAATAGGTCTTGTTAAGTACCTTCATGGCTATTTGTCTTTCATTTCAATGCATGCCAGTGATTTAGAAAATTCTGATAACTGCCTCTCTTACCTTTCTATAAATATCTTAAAAATCTCTGACCTGCATGACCCAGATAAAAGCAGATAACACAGTAGCAATCTGTATGCTTTGTGGATGGTAAATGATCCACATGGATTGTCTGGCTCATCTCCGCTCCAGAGTGTCTCCTTCCATTGTGGCCCTGAGAAGGACATGGCTTTCTAAAGTTAATTCAAGTTATAGGCATGAGTAAGGAAGTGGAACTGCTCAAAGGGAGAGGACAGACTTGTCTGACAAGCAGGAGGAGCCTCCCAACACTGTTGGAGGAAACTTTGAGAAATAATCACACAGGGAGCAGTTCTTGACATCTTCTGGGTCACTTTTCTGGAAGAGAGAACACTGGGAGTGGCTACATTTATCCACATGTCCCGTTCTTGTCTGAGACACACTGCTAAAATTCAGGCCAGATTTATTTGCATATGGATTTGCCAAGGTGTCAAACAATTCCTAACACATCATTTGAGGATGCTCAGATAATCTAGAGGCTGTCACTGCAATGGGATCAAATTCTGCTGCAGAGGGAAAGACTTTCCCTGTCCAATTCTGTTCTACTTTTTTGAGACTATCTTAGAAAATAAAAGTTTGGGAGTTCTTGGACTTTGGGGAATTGTAGAATTTGAGAACTCAGTTTACAAATTCCTCCTTGAATTCTTTATGCCTGCTTTCCTTTGCTACTAGATGTTTTTGTCAAGAGTGATAGAAAATATCCTTTGCTCTATCAAAAAATAGGAAATATCCTGTGGAGGACTGAAAAGGAAGTTACATTGAGAAAACTTTTTTGAGTGGCATCTCCAGTGAAGACACTTTATTTAATGTCGTTTGAAAAAAAATCCATTTCTCTCAAACTTTTGTTCCTTTTTTCCAAAAAAAAAATCACACTTGGGCGCTGCCAACTAAGTCAGAAGGTTACTGTCAGGGGTTATTAACATTTACATGCCCTTGAATGTTTCGGGGAGTGTTTCCTTGATATTGTGTGTGGTTTTTTTTGGTTTTTTTTTTTTTTTTATGTCCTACCTTGTAAAATTGGTGAGAGCTTCCTAGAAGAGGGTAAATGCTCTTCTTTCTTTTTAATTCCTGTTTTCTGTTGCCATCAGAAGCCATACTGTTGCAAGCTCAATGCCTCAGTACAGCAGTGGAGATATTTTACTTCTTCACACTCTTTTTATTCTTCTACACTGCCGGCTCATGGGTTGGTCTTTGATAATAGTTCCCTTCAGCACAACTTTTCACAGATCCTCTTGAGGCTAAAACTTTTCAAAGAATCCCCTTAAACTTTCACTGAACATGCACCAAACTGTACATCAATATAAAAGTGTTCCTACCATTCTAGCTGTTTTGGAGAGAAAAACTGAAAAAGAGAATGAGGAAAACAGAATAAGGAAAATGAAAGAAAATAAAAAAGGAAGAAAAAGATTGTTCAAAACTCCTGACAAATCTTTCAGAGATGTGACTTTCTGTCCTTGGACATTCTTAAGTCCAAATAATGAGTAATAATGGCGACTTGTACATATCAGTGTGGGAACAGTGAAGCAAAAGAGAGGTAAATGAGGGAATTAAAGAAGCTGAGTGGGAAAATGTCCCATAGGTATGGTGCAGGTAGTGTTCTAAAAATGTTTATGAGACGGATAATAGGAAAATAGGATGGATTCAACAGGTAAAGGTTTGTTCCACAAGCCAGTTATAACCCCAGCTATTAGACACCTGGCCCTCCTCGCCTGATTATCCCCACAGGGATCTGCTTGCACTAATAACCCTCAGCAGATTCTCTGCTGAGGTCCAGTGGCTGGAGCAGAGATCAGGCAACTCTTCTGCTTTGGGCCCAGAGTAATTCAAGCAGGTTTGCATTATTCTCCTGGAGCAGAAAGAAATGGGTCCAAGAGACTGTAGGGCATTAGGAACCCCTCTCAGCAAATTAATTCCTGCTTGGAATTCTCTATACAGCCCTACAAAGTAGAGATTTTCATAGGCTGGAAGGGTTGGTATAAATGCCATCAGAGGAGCATCTTCCAGTTTCACAGAGGGGAAATTCAGTTCTGCATGCAACTTCATGGATGAGTCTGCATTGGCTGTGGTAGAGTGGGAGAGTGCAGCAGGGCTTTTATTTTGGCTCTGTAATAAAATATCTACAACAAACTCTTATGTAATTATCTCTGTTTCCATCTGAAGTGTTCAACATATCTGGCTTCAAAAGATAAATTCTTTACCAGGTAGACTAGGTCAGTTGTGTCTTGCCAGCAAATATTGCATCTAATATCACATCTATTTTTACTGAAGATGAAATGATTATTTTAATGTATTATTAGTTGTTAATTTTTCACCTCAATGTGTCACATTAAAATAAAACATTCAGCATCCAAACAAAGATGTGAAGAAACACAATTTCACCTGCAAAAATCAGAATAAAAGAACAGGGTCAAGCACTTGCTGATCAGCTCACAGGCAATGCCACAGCAAAGGGCCACATCCTGTCCTTGGTGCCACCAGTAAATCTGTAACAAGAGCACTGTCTCTGAGCATTTACATTATGTTCTGGTTATAAAGTAGAACAGTGAATATGATAATTTGGGAAGAATTACCATGTGCTTGAGTACAGGAACCGAGTTTATGGAACTGAATGAATTGATGACAAATGTGGATAGCAAAGATAAATGTGATTTCTCAGATGGCTTTAAAAAGGCTGCCATGGAGAGGGAGTGTCCCTTCCCTTTCTGCTGCCCTTACCTGCATGGTTTGTTGTCACCGTGATATTTTATTAAAAGTCTCTTTGCCAGGTTTTCTTCTCATGGGAAGCTTCAGCTTCTCCCTGTTTTGCTGCTTTGGAATGTGATTCGGAGAATTGTTTACCAAGCATGTGAATTGTTTTAACTTAATGGCCAAGCCCAGACCAGCTGTGTCAGGACTCAGGTCAGTCATGGGTTTTTATTATTCATTCTTGTCTAGACTTCTGTCTGTATCCTTTCTATATAGTTTAGTATAGTTTTAGTATATCATTTTCTATAATATGATATGATATGATATATTGTGATAAATCAGCCTTCTGAGAACTTGGAGTCAAATTCTCATCTCTCACCTTGTCCTGGGGACCTCACAACACCACAGTTCTTCTCCTCCTCTTCATGGTTCAATAATTTCACTGAGTGAGTGAAATTTTCAACCAGGTCAGAGGAGATGGCTTTTGACATTTAATTTGACATTACCAACCCAGCAGAAGCAGGGCACATCTTCCAGGTCCACAACATACCTTCATTACCTTATGGTGAAGGACCAGGAGAAGAGGCAGATATTCACTGGCCTCTTCTGTCTCACAGAAACTGTGTGCCAGAAGGGGTTACAACATGCTGTGGTCAATCCCTGTGGTGTTTGTGAGGGTCCCCAGGACGAGGTGAGAGATGAGAATCTGACTCCAAGTTCTCAGAAGGCTGATTTTTTATGATATTATGTTATATTATATTATGCTATACTAAAACTATACTGAAAAAAGAGAAAGGATACATCAGAAGGTTTAACAAGAATGAATAATAAAAACTCATGACTGACTCAGAGAGTCTGACACAGCTGGCTGTGATTGGCCGTTAATGAAAAACAATTCACATGGAACCAATCAAACATTCACCTGTTGGTAAACAATGTCCAAGCCACATCCCAAAGCAGCAAACACAGGAGCAGCAATCAGATAATTTTTGTTCTCATTCCTCTCTGAGGCTTCTCAGGTTCCCAGGAGAAAATCCTGGGCAGAGAGGATTTTTCAGAAAATATCATGGTGACAGATCCCCATCTGGATATCAGGGCTGCAGAACCCTGGTGGGATGGGTGGTCAAGGCCTTTATCCCTCAGGCAGATGGAGAGGAAAGGAATGCCTGGGTCTGTAAAATGTGATACACGAACTCTGTGGCAGAGCTGGAGATAATTCTCTTAAATGCCAGTCAATAGTATCAGTCCCAGGGTCTCAAGATGTCTTTAGGAATTACCACTGAACTGAACTCTGTCTGAAGCAGGCAGGATTGATATGGCTGTGAGGACTTCTGTGCCAGTGAGGCAGCTTGGCCAGAGATCAAAGTAGCCAACATAAAATCACTGTTGGTAAGTGATAGTTTCCAGAAGCCAATGTCTTTTAACATCCCTACCACAAGAATGATACTGGGATGTACTTTCTATTTTCTAATTGGGTGAAACCCGTCCTTATTTTACATTATTTTGAAGTTTAATATAGTTTGTCTTCTTTTTTAGGTCACAGGACCCACAAATCAATATGTATTGAGTTGAAGAACCACAGTGAGATAGTCAATTCTCATCCACCATGCTTTGTGCACTACCTGCATCGACTAGAGAAGGCAGAACTGCCTCCTTACACTGAAAAGGAAGGAAAAAACCCACTGATGACATTGCCAAGTACTAACCCTAAGGTTTCTAAGTTGGAATTTTTTCTGAATTAAACTACCAGTTCTTTCACACTGAATAATGACTTTGCCAAGCAAGCTCATAGGCATGCATTTGAAGGTTCTATCTGCACTGTATGTTTTATATCTATGGCCAATTTCAAACACATTAAAGGAAAAAATGCCACAATCTGACTTAAACTGACACACAGGTTCTTTCTCTGATGTATAAACCACATTTATTTGCATTTCAGTAAGAAGCCTCTACATAAAACCTGTTGCCACTGGTGAAATTAAATTTACTGCAGGGTATTTGGCAAATAGACAACACCATTATCCCATCTTTGCTGCTTATTTTTACACATATTCTTTAGCAGCTGGTGGCAAGTGGTTATCCTGCCTGTAACAGTGTGAAAGGGTTTAGCTGTATGAAGCACTAGCTGTCAATGCCATTTTTTTTCACAAAGCTCAGAAAACTTAGAATATTTCTTCAGACCCTCTCTGTGATCACGTACAGCTCTTCTCTACCTCTGATTGAGTGTAAACACATTAATGGCTTTATGATTAATGAGAAAAGCCTGGAAATGTCATTATTCACAACTTAGAGCTCAGAAGATAAACAGTAATAATCCCAAAGCAATTGGCTTAAAATTAGTAGAGTTATATGTAAATAATTATAAGTTGAAAACAAAAAAAAAAAACCCACAAACAAAAGCAAATTTCATACTGGCAGTTATGAATTGCCTGGAAAGGCAATTTTATGGTTCACTAAGAGAGTGGGTGAATGTGTTTTTCTCAGGCCCACCATGGCAGGATCCTGAACCCAGGTGATGATTGCTTAACATTGCTGCAAAACACAAAGATAATAAATATTTCTAAGAGCAACGTTCAGAGCCTCAGCACTGTTTAGTAATGCTGAATAGCAGATGATGCCTCAGGGAGCTTTCAGTCTCTTGGGGATTAAATGGAATATTACCCAAAGCCCTGTGAAATTATTTATTTGAGGATACCTACCAGGCAGTGAGAGAGTAGAAATAAATCGTGCCCAGCCTTGGTGTGACATCCTGTGACATCCCAGGCAGAGCAGTGCCTGGTGTGACTTGTTTAGCAGTGAATACGTGGTCAATCCTGACCTGGGACAGGTCCAGGACTTGCTTTTCCTGCTTTTGGAGCCTGCTCCCATGACCAGCACTGATGGAGCCACCTGACAAAAGAAGTGTGTGGGTTTTTGTTTCAGCTATCTCAGAGCTCCATTCCTTCATTAATTCTTTACAGCGCTTTTGATCCAAATTTTCTGTGTTCAGTTTTGCATTAGGTAGTTCTGCTCTTTCAGAAAGCAGAGATGAGGAATTAGCTCAGCCAGCTTCTGTTGAGAGATCTCAATATTTTAAAGTAACTGCCTTTGCAATCTGATTTTTTACTGGTTTGTTGGTTTGTTTGTTTGGGTTTTTGTTTTGTTTTGTTTTGTTTTGACAGTCTGCAACCAGGCAAAAGTCATGTGCAAAAAGAAATGAAGTTTCCTTACATTTGCCACTTTTCCAGATTTGCTAAATACATAGTGGTGGGGTATTTTCCACCTCTCTTTTAGGTTTATAAACAAAAAAGCAGTGAAAATCATGCTCCTGTGACATGAGACATCATAATATTCCCAGGAAACAGCATTTGTGATAGAGTCAAACCAAAACTATTTTTAATTCTTTTTTTCCTCATAAGAGTGCTAAGGGAAGAATGTAATCTTGGTGCTAATTTTTCCAACATACCCATAAGTCATTATGCTTCTGTCATTCTCCATTTTTATAATAATACCAAATGAATTTTGTGTGTCTCATATATGACTACAGAACAATTTTCTGGAAAAAAATCTTTTCTTCCTCATATCAAACTCTCTGAAGAAGAAGATGCTACACTCACATCTATTCAACCACCTCCCTAGACAGAGAAGCAGCAAATAAAGTCTTTCTAACTCTCTCAATAAATGCCTTTAGGCAGGAAATGATAAACAACCTGATATTGGAAGTTAGGTTAGCGACAGCATTAGCACCATGTGGCTATGGCCATGTATTTTGCTATTTTAGTAACTTTTTTTGCAGTAAACAAAAGGTGTGCAAAGACCTCTAACAGCTTTACCTCTCATTAAATGTTCTTAATACACTACTTCATGTCAATAAGTACAGAGACACCCTTTCAAACAGAAGTTTCTGAGTTGATCAAGGCTGTTCCAGATGTTTGCTCCCTTCCCTTGGATCTGGTTCCTCACTTAATACCCAGATTTGTTTGTTTATTTGTTTGTTTTTGTTTGCCAATTTGCAGGGGTTTTTTTTGTTTCTCTTTCTGCTTTTGTTTTCCTTTTTTTTTTTTAAGCTACAGTTCAATAAAATTTAAAAGGGCCAACGAAATCAAAGATTTAATGTTTTGTACATATGTCTTTTCCTGAATGTATTTGCTTCCCTCTCATAATCTTTTTATAATTTTTTAATTAAATCCACAAAGTCTGAAGGTCTGTCTAGCATTTCTCCTACTTTCAACAGAAAGTTGTTCTCTGTAATGCATCTGTTTCTTGTTTTGGTTGCAGAGATCATGTATTTTACTTAAAAATGTTGAAGACCCTTGCAGTGCTTTTTATCCCTCTGCTTCTCCAAATTTTTGACAGGAATGAAGTCTTTGCTAATGGCTCTCTTTTATTATGCACTGTTCTCTTTGGTGTCAAATATGACTATACTCTTTAGGGACACTTAAAAAGGGATGGCCCACTCATTGTCCTAGTTCATAAAGAGCAACTGAAGTGGAAGAAAAATTATCATTAAAGAATTTTCCTGGAGATCTTCCAGGGAAAGATTCAAGACTGAGCAAATGAGAAAGGCAATCTCCATCAGTTACACCTGGTTGTTCAGAGAATTAAGCTTGTTATAGAAATCATAACAAATGCATTTTCTGTCATTGGGAGGTTTGCTGGCTAGGCTGGAGCTGGAGGAAGAACTTTGGGCTGTGCCAAAATTATTCTACTTAGTGATGTTATAGTTCATACTTGCTGCAGCTTATTTTGAGCTGCCATTCCTGTTTCCTTTCTGGTGCTGGCACCCACAGAAACAGGGAATGCTGTTTCCAAGGTCCAGGCTGATCCAAGCCCAGCCAGCAGTTCTGGTTATGTCACGGATAACTAAATAATGCAAACCAAGACCTGGCTAAAGGGGAAAAAAGCAATTTAGAGACAGTCTTGTCACACTGTGGATAAGAGAGGGGCAGGTTGTGCAAGGGGCTATAAACAGAGGCAGAAAAGCAGATTTGTACCTGAACAGCACATGATGATTGCAACCTCTAGTGCTGCTGTAATACAGCTGA
>NW_005054759.1:36574-68929 GCF_000277835.1 Geospiza fortis | reverse complement strand
AAATTTTAACCTTCATGGTTCTTATATCTGGTTTGATAAACAGCCATAGCCAAAGACAGAGAGCAGCTTTTTATTCCTGTGTCCTGAGTCTGGATAAATCCTGCTGTATTTTGTATCCAAATACAGTTCAAATACTGCAGCTGCATTCTGGCATCAGCTGGCAGAGCTATGGTGCACCACAAGGTCCCCCTGACCCAGGACTGGAGAGATGCAGGGTTCACACTGTGGCCTGGGATACCCAGAGTTTCCTCTGATAAAGCCCTGCCTCTGGATGTTAGGGATGGCAGAGGAAGCCAAAGGAAAGGAGGTTGACACTTGGTAGAACTTCTGATCTTGCTACCACTTCTACAGGCAAATCATCCAAACTCCAAATGGATGAAATCAGAACCAAGAGCACCAAGAGCACCAAGAGCACCAGTGATGGAATTTTTTTTCTCTCTCCCTCTCCCTTTTTTATTTTTTTTGGTGTTTTCCACCAGTCTCTGCAATACTGTTTATATCTGCCAGCTATGTGGGTCAAAGACAGACTTGTCTGCTCCTAAAATCTCATCATGTTCTTTTATCTGCCACCAGGACCAGTCAGGATGCTGCAGATCTACCTGCCCCATTCCTTGCTGTGGCTCACAACTGTGAATTCTTCCAGCTCATAAAATGTGCCAAAATTCCCATTTTCCTACAAAGCAGCATTGTTATAACAGGTATAAAGTAACTAGAGGGTAGGCAGTGGAAGCTGCAGTGGATGGGCAGATGAGGCTGGATCTCATTTTTCTGCCTCAGTAATTGCTCTGTTTCCCCTAAGGGCAGCTCTCCTGAGGTTGGAGCAGGGCTGGGCTCACCACTCCTGGGCAGCACCAGCCCAGGTCTAGTCCTCTGCTTTGCTCCCACTGTGAATGTTGGTTAGGGGTTTTTTCCTAATCATCTACTAGAAGGGGAGAGAAAGTGTGGGACCTGCATTTTTTAGGGATGGACACAGGAAAGTGGTGCTTCCAAAGGGTGTGCAGACTACTATAAGGACCAAGGCTACTAGAAATGCTTGAAATTCTTCTTATTCAATTATTAAATCAGTGCTCTCCACTTTTTAAAATACTTTTATGTGCTTGGAGGAGAAAGATACTTAATTTGCACATTAGCTAGAACAAAAGCTTTTGTTCTGAGTTGATGAAATCCCACATCTTTCTCCAGGCAAGCACCCAGAATTTACCTACTGAAAAACATCAGCACCGGTGGTGACTGTGCACAAGAGGATGAGGATAGAGAGGATTTTGCTGCCTGTGTTCTTCTGCAAAAGCTCATTCCTGTCTTCAGTTTGCTTTCCTCCAAGCAGAGGAGAGCACTGGCTGAAGATCTGGACACCAGATTGACCTACTGGTCCAGGTCAGAAGCCAGAGGAGTTTGCTGAGGAAGAGAGGAAATGACATTTCAGCCTTTCAAACGTTGTTTGTGCCTCTAGGGATGATCAAAATGTCTGAGAAGTCATTCTGGTGTGTCACTAACAAACAGGCATCCAGTCAGTCATGTTGCATTTGGGGTGCTTTGCCTGGACAGGGAGAAAGAGCTGAGAGAAAATGAGCAGTGAGCAGAACCCATCCCTGTGTGCCTGCTCAGCCATTCCTTGGGTCTGTCCTGTCTGCTGGAGACCAGAGCTGCAAATATTTACACTTTGCATGATGTTACATCAGGCAGCTGAAACCCTCATCACCAGTAACTATTAGAAGCTGACATCTCCACAAACCATGGATTTGGCAGTGATAGTTAAGGTGAGAGAAGAAAACTCTTGGCTGATCCCTTCTGTATCCAAAAATCTCCATGGCAATGTGGGCTTAAGAATATTTTCAGTGGCAACAGCACATTTTACAAAATTCTCCTTGCTCCTCTTTTTACTCCAGCCATCTTTTGAACTAAGCCTGTCAACAGCCTCTGGAGCTGTTCAGAACCTTTTCTGTTGGATATCAAACTTCTTTTTATAGTGCTGCTCAATTCTTTCTTCCAGTTTGAACAGAGGCAGTAGACACATCTGAACCCACAGGATATTTTTGGAAAATTAAAAAGAAAAATATTGTGTTTATCTCAAGAAAACAAAGAAGGCAGCCCACTTTTTGAACAGGGCCACGGTGGCTGTTTAAAATATTGATGCTGTTACAAAAGGCCTGGTGACAGAATGGTATTCCATCTTTGCTGGTGTTTGTCTTTCCCTTTGTTCTCTCGTGAGACAAGGCTGTTTATTTCTGCTGGGGGCAGCTTGCATGGTGCAGATGAGGCAGTGAGAATGAGCAGTGAACTCTCTGGACAGCAGAGGAGCTGTCATAGCCCTCCCCAGCCCAGAGCTGCTGAATTTAGCTCAGAAGGGTGCACAGGAATCACAACTGCTCAGGGTGGGAGGGAAGAGCTGGCTATTGAGCCCTGCTGTGCTCAGCTGCTCGGGCTTAATAAATCAGCTGGATTTATTCTCACATAGCTTTAGACATCTCTAGTGTCATCCTGGGCTTCCTTTACAATCAGTGAGAGGAATGGGCACCTACAGCAGCGTTGCAGATGCTTGTTTCCAGAGGAGCTGCACCCCCAAGACTCTGCTCCCTCTCATGCTGAATATCCACTGACTCTGATGGGATCCTTGTGGGACCAGTGTGGGTTAGAATATTTAAGTGCAGGGAGCTGCATTTAGCCATCTGAATGCATCTTTAGTGGGAAAAAAGCTTTTTGCTGCTATCTCCTAGAAGCTTCTTGTGCTTTAAATGTATGTATTCCTACTTTTTATCTGCAACCACTCCCTGGTGGGAGGATGCATGTGTAGCAAATTTAAACCTACTGAAAATAAGCTTGTTTTTCTTATTTACCTTTCTCTGACTCTGTAGGAATAGTCTTCTCACTTGGCAGGCTCCATGGGTGACAGAGTAGAAACCACCAAGTTTTAGAAAGTGTTTTGTGAATAAAACTGTGAGAATAATGTGAGTGACACTGCTGGTGGCTTATGGCTTATGAACCAATAAGGCACCTCCAGAGAAGGAAATAGCAAATTATGGAGGAATAATGAATAAAATTCTGCTCTCTCTACCCTGATAGAAATGTGGAAAAATACTTACCTGGCAACTCTCATGGTGAGTTTTGTCAAAGCAGCTGCTGCTGGCCTAATTCTGCCAAGTAAGCCAGGTTTTAACTTTTGTGACAGCAGAGTTAAGGCAGCCTAAATGTGCACTGCTGTTCCCCAGCACCCAGATGAGTGTCTCTGGCACCAGAAGGGTTGCAGGAGTCCCAGTCCTCATGAGCAGTTTTGCTGCCCTTAGACACAGTTCCACTCTGTTTTTGGGAATTTTGTTGTCTCCAGGTGCAACCTCTCATACTGGAAAAGAGACAGCACAGGTGGTTTTCCCCAGATTTGGTACCTGAAATATAAATACTGCCTTGACTGAAAAGTTCCCATTTTTTTCTGGGATACTCTGAAATCCCTCCATGGCCTGCTGGAGGTGAGGAGCAGCTGCCCATGCGCTTTGCAAAGAGACAGAAGCATTCTGGTTTTGCCCTGTTAAAATAATGACTCACATAAAGGAAAGGTTTTGAAAAATCAAGCAGGAGGAGTGAGAGTGCATGTGACTGTGTGTGCATGATGCATAAAAATCTGAGTGAGGATTAATATTATATTAGAAATTTAACAACTCTGAATCACTGCAGTTTTCATTTAATGTTTTACCAAATGCCTGTAACCTTACAAGTCTAATACATGACAGATACACTTAATTACCTCACTGTAAGGAAAATAATGATCAGGACTGTTAAGCAGGAGAAATGAAACATGACTAAGCTGGCATTTGTTACAGTGCCTAGTTTTAGACTTTTCCAAGCCATTTGATGGCAAGGCAAGTCTGTAAGCAGTGGGTGGTTACTAATGACTTTTCATGGTCAAAGTAACACTGTCTGTGCCACTCTCCATGCTGGGCTTGGGGTGGGCTGGGTCCTCCCCAGGATGCTCTGACAGAAGAAAGAGAGGACTGGGATGAATAGAGAGAGGTGGAGCCTGAGTTCCAATCTGTTTTCACTATTGACACCATTGAGCTTGGGGGAATCATCTCCTCCAGACAAAGGCCCAGTGTGAGGTGAACAAGAAATTAATAATTTTGTGAGCTTTAAACTAAATAGAGTGATTATAAAATTTTAAATTATTTATTATGGCAAAATGCAATAGCCAGTGCCTGGTTCAATATTCAAGTTTCATGAATTAACACAACATGTAGTTTCAGAGAAGCAGAATTAGCTGTGGGCCTAATATGGAGTGCACCACCAGAAGGGAGAGATGATTTTTGACATAAATTGAGTTCATCTTTATTTGTTGAGAGTTAGTTTAATTAAAAAAAAAAAACAAACCAACCAAACAAACAAACCAAACTTTATATTAATGGTAAATCCAGCTATAATCATCAAAAAATATACCTTGTGAATGTGCTTGGGCATTAGTACACAAAGCTTCTGGAGCACCTTTTAATGCAGTATTTTTATTTCTCCTTCTTCTTCTTATTTCCTCAAATTTTTTCTCATTAGAATGTCAAAAACTGTTGAGCTGAAAAATTATCATGTTTAAATTTCTTTTATGTTAAACATGTCAGTGAAGAAGCAAAATGCTTTTTGTATTTCTCCATTGCTCATGGCATTTCTTAGAGCTTTTTCTCATGATCTACTTCTACCCAAATGCTTGGGAAAAGAAAAAAATTCTTCTGAATGAATTGATTTATGAACAAAGCTATTGGGTTTTAACACACTTTTTGGGTTCTTTTGTTTTTCTCTCCTGGATGAAAGATGTTTAGTCTATGAATATTATTGGTTCTAAAAATTCTTTCTCATATTTCTCCTACAATCACAGAGATTAGAGAGAGACAGAGATGCCTTTCACATCCTTTAGTGCTTATTGCAGTAATCAATTAAGGAGCCTATGATGAGCATTTTTTTAACTTAAACTCCTAAACACATATCCAGGAACCAAAGTATATGTGCCAATGCCCAGGAGATCACATGGACATAAGGCCTTGGTAAAAAAGGAAAAGAAAGCAAAAAGGAGAAAGAAAAGAAAATTAGAAAGGAAAAACAGAGAAAAAAGGAGAAGGAGAAGGAGAAAGAAGGAAAAGGAAAAGGACAAGGAAAAGAAAAGGAAAAGGAAAAGGAAAAGGAAAAGGAAAAGGAAAAGGAAAAGGAAAAGGAAAAGGAAAAGGAAAAGGAAAAGGAAAAGGAAAAGGAAAAGGAAAAGGAAAAGGAAAAGGAAAAGGAAAAGGAAAAGGAAAAAGAAAAGGAAAAGGAAAAGGAAAACGAAAAAGAAAACTCTACTTTATAAAGTTGATTCATTTCATGTAGTTCATTTTGGAAAAATTGTGGCCTAGGGACATCAAAATTTACCTACACCCACTCAGGCAGACTTTTAAAGCTGGGCACACCTATAGCACTGAGCTGTGTGTACTGGGTATGTTCCATTCGTTGTGGGGACAGCCAGGTCCCAGAAAAGTTTCTCCTCAAAGGCAGATCCGTGTGAAAATTATGCTTCTTCATATCTGTCTTTCACCAAGGCATCACTGAACCCTGACCCAAACTCTCCATGATTGTGTAGCAACAACTCCAATTTTTATTAATGTCATTAACAGCTCCTCACTGCCCTTGCTGCTCACTCCATTGAAATTTTAGGGATTTGTCCACACGACTTATTTAATTTTTGGCCTAGGAGACAGTGGATGAGGGTAGGTCCCAGCACAAGCATTTAGTGGCTGATTGTGTTTTTCCAAGTGTTTTTAAAGGCACAACTGCCAGACCTTGCTGAATAAAGATATGGTTTGCTTTAATTTTTAAAGAACAGCCTGCAAGGTGCAACACCCACTCATCCTCCTCCTGCATATCATGCCTGCTTAGAGATAAGCAAATATCTGGAAAAAAGTTAATTGAAATCTACATTCCTTTCTGGCTTAACACCTGCACTGCTCTGCTACCTGGAAGCTGAAGTCATAAATCCAGTCTCTCCATGTGCTGAATGCTATGGAAGGAGAAGAAATTTTGGGGAATTGTCAATGTTTGCTGGGGTTTGCAGAGTCCCACATCCTGTTCACCCACCTTTTGGATAATTGTAGCACTTTCCCAAGCAATTGCTGCTATTTCTTTGGAGGATGGACTTGGCTGCAATTCACTCTGGCTGTTTTAGCTATTAAATCAAAATATCATTATTAGTCTATCTAGGTTATCAGTGAGTAAAGGCAGGGTATCCTTGGTATTTGCCCCAAAAATTCTGTGTTCTTTGGCCAGCCCTCTGTAAATGAGGCTGGAACAGGAGGTCACCAGGTAAGAAATCAAAGGCAAAATCAGCAGTAAGCAAGATTAACTAAAAGGATGAACTGAATAACAACTAAACAGCATAAAGCTGATCTCCTTTTAAAGGAGGATATTCAATACAGGTTTTTCTAGTAATCTTCATTTTTTCCTATGAATTTCCAAAGAGGCTGAGGAAGGAAGAAATATTGGTAAAAGCAATGTTTCAATCCTGCTTGAGGGACAACTTAAAATTCTACCTCCTTATGCAGCTGGTCATCAGTAGAGCACAGAATTCCAAAACTATTTCTGTAATTCAGCCTTTTCAACTTGATTCCAAGCAGGGCTCTGACAATTGCAGACTACTTGGAGATATTCCCTTGTTCCCAGTTTAAGGTCTCTCTCAGAAACAGAAACAGCAATAAAATTGCATAAATTGTTACTTCAGACAGTCAGAAATCGCTGGCCTGCTTTCCATGATGTTCCCTTGAAGCTCATTACCCTTTTTTTGGGGAAGCACAGTGAAAGCCAACAGTAAGTGTTGTGGCACACATCTGTAGTGGCAAAGTTTTGAAGGGGGCTATGGGACATGGGCAGGAAAAAGAGACAGAGAATAGTGCTTTCTGTAGCTCTTTGTTGCTGTTGTGAATAGCATCACAATATCTCTTAATGAAGCAGATGTTCAGATAAAGAATTTCAGGCTACATGCACCAAAAAATAGAAGTTTCCACACAGCTTGAGTTCCAGCTCTGTTATCCTTGTTAACCAGTTGTCATGCTCTGCCTGGCAAACCATAAGCTCAAAGGCATCTGTTTGATGGAAAGTATATCAGAAATATTTCCATTACAGTTTCTTAAGCACATCTTGCTGTGCACTCTTTCATCATGTTGGATGGAACCTTTTCAGACTTGTGATCCCAATTCCTATTTCTCATCTCATTCTCATGTGGGGCACCATGGCCCTAATGCACTGCTGTTCTAAAATGGGAAATAAGTTTACATAAACCAGATGAGTTTTGATTTAATTGCTTTTTACCCTAATTACGTGTTAGAGCTTGCTAACTGGAACTGTGTCAAACAATCTCCAAACTCTCACAAGAGAATTGTTATGTTAACATCCACACTTGGTAATACTCTCATACCTTTGGGACTCTAGCTCATTTTTGGATGTATAAATGAGAAAATTGTGAGGGGAAGAGGAGAAGATATTTTGGGGGAGAGGTCTGGTTTGCATGTGGGGTAAGAAAGTCACACCTCTCTTTGGAGAAACCTGGATCACTTATGAGAATCACCATTCCCAGAGTGAAAAAGACTTGGAGACTACTTTCAAGCATAAAGTAGCTGCTAAAAAGGCTTGGTGAACCTAGAATTAGGTGCAGGGCAAAGACAATTAAACCACTGGGTGAAAACCAGCATTTTCACTGGGAACATCTGCTTTGTGTTTGTGTCCAGACTCTCCCAGCCTCCGGCAAGCCAGAGGCTGGTGAGTGTCTGCTAGAGAATGTCAGCCAGAGGCATGGACAAAGGAGCAAACCCACCCATAACAGGAAATGCTTATTTTTTCGCTGCCATGGTTGATGTTGAAGTGGCCTGCTTGGCTTGTTCACAAGGAGTGATTTGGCAAGCGGAAGCATAAAGCTGGCTAATGGGAAAGGTGCACAGATCTCTGCAAAAACAGTAGCTGGCTCTGTGCAATCTGGAGGCACAGCCAAAACCATCGTGCGCACTGAGGTATAAAATGAACAAAATAAAAAGAAAAATAGGACCATAAAGGGCAACAACAGTGACTACAGTGTAGCTGTGCTGCTTATGGCCTCCCACAGGCTGTGTTAGACAGCACAGATGCTGTAATCACTCCTCTCATGCTTCTGACTGAGAGACAAGAATTCTCCTTGTGCTGTGGAAGAGCTGTCTTATGTGGTGCTGAAAACCATCTGCCAGGACCTGTGCTACTGCCTCCATCCAGCACACAGAGGAAGAGAGCCTGTCCTTGTTGTGACAGTGATACAGAAGGACACGAGTTCCCTGGCCACCAAAACTCAACCCAGATTATGAAATAATGAAGCCTTGAGTTACAAGAGCCCTGCAGTGAAACCTCTGTGGAGGCAGCTGGAAGCACTGTAAGCAACAACAACAACAACAACAACAGTGGGTGGGAGTTAAAGTTCCTGACCACACCTGTGCTCAACCCACCTTGACCCCAACTCTGCCACTGAGCGTGGGTTTGTGTCCATGGTGTGAGTCCTGAGGTGTGGGAATGGCATCTGCCCTACAGAACCTGGAGTGGGAACTGATGAGGGAAACAAAGCTCGATTTGTCACCCTGCAAGGCAGAAAGGAACCTGAACGTACAAGGTGGTGCAGAGGGTAGAAATCATGTAGGTGATTGCCAAGTTTGAAGAGCTGGTGTGAGGTTTTCAGGTTTGCTAACACATGTGGATGCTTGGTGGTCCTATGAAGACAGACTGATTCTGTTGTTGTGTTATGGACAGGATTCTCCCCTCAGCCTCAAGGACAGAGTTGTCTGGAATTCCCAGATTCAGGAAAGGGAATTATCTGGCTTGAAAGTAAATTTTTTCCCTATGGATTCTGCATCTTCAGGCCTTTGCTTCTAAAGATCATATTCCAACCCTGGGCTATGCTAAGATGCCTTGGGAAGATGGCTTTCCTGTGGGAATCTCTATTATGAACTGCAGCACCATATTCCCTTTGTTTTTTTTTAGTTAATGGCTTGAAATCACTCCAGAAAAAAGAGGGTATGTGAGTAAGAAGGAATTTGTCAGACCTAAGTATGATTACAGAGGGATCAAAATAGCTTTACCCCTTCAGATTTATCATGAAGGTCTGCCTCAATGGGACTCTTTGTAGTCAGTGGAGATGAAAAGGTAGTTTGAGAGCAGGTCAGCTGGCCTGTTTCAGATGTCTCTGTCAGTACAATGGTTTCCCCCTCCTCTGGCCCTGTTCACTGGACCTCCCCTGACTTTAAAGGCAGCCTGCAGTGACGGCCTCAGCTACAGCCACCTGCATTTAGTCAGCTAAATCCACAAGCTGATGCACAGAATCTGGGTCAGAGATGTCAAGTGCAAAACCAGGAAAGCAATGAAGAGACACATTCATCAAACCCTTCCATTGGATGAAAAGCTGGTGCAGGAGCAGCAGTACACAGCATTTCTTTTTCATTAAAATGTGCTTAACTTGGATTGCTATTCACTTAAAAGTTCTCCTTCACATTTCACCTTTCCCCTTAGAATTAGCCTTGGAACTCACAGCATTTTCTTTGAATATCACAGCCCCAGCCTCCAGGGTTAGTTACTTTTTAGCAAAATTGTTCTTGCTTAAGCAATGCTGTATACTAACCAGAACTATGTCAAAACATTAATTCACTTTCCTAATTATTCTAGTGAGGGGAGGGCATTTGGGATATTTAAATAATGTTGTAAATCTAATTAAGGAAATCTAAAAGACTCTGAGTTTTCCCAATTGACATTATTTCCTGCGTTTCTTCCACTGATGCTGATGTTCCTCCCTGTCACCTCTGGATACATCAGGAGATGTCAGGTTTTGCAGAACAAGCTGTTTACACACAAAAATTAAAATTGCTCAGTGCCACGCAAGTCTTCTGATTGATAATATGCCCAAAGCAGAGTATCTGGGCTTCTTTATCTTAGGCTGGGTTCTGTGTGCCAAGCACAGTCTGAAGTCTGCAGTGATTTATCTGTGCCCCTCTCTGCAGCTGGGGGGGATGGAAGGATGTTGCAAGTGAGTTGGAAGTGCAAGTGCATTGCTCTGGCACTAACGTAGCAGACTGCTGATTTTCTGTCAGCCCAGGCTCTGTCTGGAAGTGCAAGTTAAGACCTCTTCCAGTAATTTATGAGATGAGTGAGGAGCCAGCAATGTAAAGGAAGCTGCCAGGGAAAATCCTTGATAGCATGAAAGGCACTGCTAAGACAACATGCAGCCCTGGAGCAATGTGACATGACTTCTGTTCTTCATTTTTCTCAAAGTACTGCAATTTCCTGAAGGTCATGAACAGCTTGAGAAGCCACATGAACCACACCAGTCCCGGGGCCAGCTAACTGTCCAGATCATAGTAGGCCACAATGGGACATTTTTTTTCTCTTCCGTTGTCATGGACATATTTTATGAAAAATCCTTTCATTAGGATCTTTTCTCCTGAGAAGCTGAGAGGCCTCAGAAATGAAATGTAAACAATAATTATCTGCTGCAGAGGCCTCAGAAATGAAATGTAAACAATAATTATCTGCTGCTGGGGAATGCAACAGGTGCATCTGTGATTGGTCTCATGTGGTTGTTTTTAATTAATGGCCAATCACAGTTCAGCTGTCTCGGACTCTCTGGTCAGTCACAAGATTTTATTATCATTCCAGTTCCTTTCTATTCCTTGCTAGCCTTTTGATGAAATCCTTTCTTCTATTCTTTTAGTATAGTTTTAATGTATAATTTTTAAATATATATAATAAAATAATAAATCAGCCTTCTGAAACATGGAGTCAAGATTCTCATCTCTTCCCTCATCCTGGTACCCTTGCGAACACCACCACACCTCAGTGACACTTCCAGAAGAGTCAGCACTGACTGACCCCCAAATTTACCAAACTATTGCTTCTCCTGTTTATCAGCTCTGGTTCCTCCTGATGGGTCATAAATCATAAGTGTCATAAGTGCGTCATGTCATAGGTCACCCTGAATATTTGTGCAGTGCAAAGGACAGAGGGAGCTGTGACCCATGGCTGAGGCCATTAAGCTCCTATAAAGCCAGCAGTAATAACAATAATAACAAGAAGCTTGAAGAAGTCTGTGCCTTTCTAGAGGTTCTGGGAAAGACATCTGCTGTAAGCAGTTCTTTCATACAAGATGCAAAGAAACACTGTGAAAACCATTATTGTGATTTGATCAGATTCTTGTCACTGATTTCTGTGCCATCATTACCCTTTCTCTAACCCAAATATTTGCATCTTCAGTTGTTCCTATATTGTTAATCTTTTTATTGTCGTTGTTGTTTTCATGGATACAATTTCTCCTCATAAGTGACTTTTCATTGGTGCAAGCATTGTTTCATTGCTGTATTGTGTTGTACAGCTGCTATTTTTCCTAGAATTGCATTCTTTGCCTGTAATTTCCTGCTTAGTACTTAGCACAAAAACCTGTTGTCCTTTCCTGTAATTTTTGCTTTTTTCCCTCCCTAGTTCAGTTTTGCTATTGTCTGTGATTCAGCCTCCACAGACTTCTTTATGGAGTGTCTTTTTCCCTGTCTATAATTTGCATCTTTTGAAATATTGTGTATTCTTTTCTTGCTTCAAAGGAAAGTTGCAACACTGTTAATCAGATTCTCTTTTCCTATGTGCTGTTCTGCTTCAGGTCCAGCAATCCTTTCTTTTTCCCCTAATCTTCCACTATCACACTAATAGAGAATTTCCACCACCTTCCAGAGCAGCCTGTTCCAACGTTTGAGCACCCTTTCAGTGATGAAATATTCCCCAGTATACAATCTAAACCTCCCTTTCCTTTCTCACAAGAATCTGATGATTGAGCACTGCTTCTCCACTACCCTCCTATTCCCCCTTCAACCTTTCTCTTTCTGTCTTTTCCTTCCCCACCTTTCCTTTTTTTTTTCTCTCTCACTGACCTACAATGTGTCTACCTAAGCACTCAGAATATTGGGATATAAATAATTATTTTTCTGTCAAATAATTACAATTAATTATAATTATTTTTAATGAGAAATAATAATAGAAGATTATAATAATAATTATTATTCATTATAATAATTATAAATAATTATTTTGCTGTCAAATAATTGCCGTTTCATTTTTGTTCCCTTCTCTGGACTATAATCCTTTCCTGAGTGGTCACTGCATGGTTAATCTCAATTCATTACATGGCTGTCAGAAATCCAAGCCATAGCTTGATATATTCAATCAGTGCCCTTGGCTTCTATGCAGTAATGTGCAGTGGGCTTCAGATTAAATTGTTATTGTTTGTTAACAGCTCATGCTCCTTCCAGGACAGTCCTTGCAGGGCCTTGGGTTGTTTGGATGGAGAAACAGCTGCTCCCAAGTGGGATTGGAGATGGAAGAGCAGCAGTGGCTGAACCAGGACTGGTGGCAGGACTCCACTGCCTGGGAGTTGTCTCCTATATTGTGTGGCCAGACAGGGCTCAGGGATCTCAGTCCAGGCTGCAGCCAAAGCAGATGGCACTGCTTTGAAAAGTCATGGAAATACTTAGTAAGCTTTGAAGCTTGCTGAATTGAGGCTGTAAGTGAAGCAGGTTTTCTGGAGAGAGACGAAAGAGATTTCTGGATTGATTTTCATCCCTGGCTAAAATAGGGAAACTGTTAGGTAAACAATCCCATCTTCCAGCCCAAAGTAAAATCTCTCACCTTCAAATTTAAAGTAACTTGATGGTGCCACTCAAACTATCTTGCTGCTGCCTTTGTCATGCAGGATATACGCTCGTATTCCACCCCTGGTGGCAGCCCAGCCTGTGCTGGTCCCTACAGCCTGCACTGAGGACCTGTCAGAATAAAGCCAGCCTGTAGGCCAGCCTAAATATCCTGCCAGCCCAAATGAACTGCCAAGTTCATCTTTTAATAACCTTTGCCAACATAGCTCCTCCTGGCTGTTTGAACAGAAGTGGGCACCAAGGCGTCTCTACAACAGCTTCAGCATTGCTGAAGAGGATTAAACCCCCACAATTTGAAGTCAGCTTCAGTCTGCCTTTTACCTGAGAAACACAGGTGGTATCTATATTGTCTGGGCTGAAATTTTGGACTCCCTCACTGTTTTCTAAGAAACATTTAAGACACTTCAGTCTACCATCAAAATATCTCTTGAGTGCTCTTCTAGCAGTATCAAAGTCTAGCAAACCATGGTCAGCATAAAAATGGTATCCAAAAAATTGTGCTATATAAAAATGTGCAAGTCACAGCCCAGTGAACACAAACCCAGCAGTCATCCAAAACCTACTATAAAAGAGACAATAGGCTGTCAGGTTTTCACCACCATCACATCTGTTCTAAGGGCACCCATACCCACCTTGACAGTCTGAAGAAGCTGCTTGGAAAGTAAATATTTTGCACAAAACCAGTTCTTTTATATTTTCTCAGAAACTTGCTTCAAACCCCTTAAGCTGCACCAATACTACCAAACTCATCATTAGAAGGAAAATACCAAGGAAGAATATGTACCAAATGGAATCAGCTAATTCCTTGAATAATATGTAGGAAAGTTGCCAATGTCCCCAGTCTTAAAAATATTCCTGAATCCTATGCCAAGGCTCCTCCCTTCACCTACTACACAACATCCTTATGGAAATTTTATGGCTATAGCAACCTACATGAGACAGAAAAAATAACAGGCAAAGCTGAATGGCAAAAACATCCAGTTATTAGTAGACTAAAAACTTTTTCCACACAGACACTCAATTTCCTCTCTCTCAGTCTCTGTCCTCCAGGAGAAGCTCCAAAACACTTTCCAAAGGTGGCAATCAAAAGACATTACTCATGATAAGAAAAGTCACAGCCTCAACAGAGACAAACATTCATGGCACGTTTTAATTCTCCCCCTTCAGCACCACTCCAAATTGCTTCCCAGTGAAACTGCCCACGTGCAGTAAATTCTTACTCTCTCTTTTCTCTCTCTCTCTGTGTATCTCTTTACAGTGGTAGTTACTCTCATGGCACCTTTTCCTTTGCAATACTCTTTCTTCTCTACTACAGCTATCAAACTTTTTCTTTTATGTTCCCCCCACAACTGATTAAGAGAACATCATTAAATTCCATCCTTTGCTCTCAGCTCATGCTCACCTTTGAATTTTGGCCCATCCATTCCTGGCTCAGCAAAGAGCTTTTAAGCCTGGTATCTGTCTGTTGTTTCAAAGTAAATCAGTTAATGTAACAAAAGGTGCTTTTTCCTCCATACAACTTTGCCAAGCTTAATACATAACTTAGATCAATGCTTAGAAAAACAACACCTCCTAATCTATTTTGTTGCATAAATATTATTCAGACTTGATTTCCATGGCTCAAAATGAATTTTTAAGGGATTTTTTCCCTTTTTTATTTTTAATAGAGTGTGTGGAAGTTCTAGTGGTCTACTAGTTTCTGTTCTAATAGGAATTATACGAACTGACTTAAACTTTAAAAAGTGTATCTAGATCTATGTGAATAAATTTGTCTCTCCATCAGCCAGGATAGTTTGCTGCAGGAGCACAGCTCTTCTTGTTCCTCTTGTAATGCATGTTTAACTGCCTCAGCACCTCCATGTGAAATATCTGGCTTTTAGGGCCATATGTCTGTGTTGAGCTGTAGATGTGTGCTCGTGCATCACCTGCTGCAGTGAGACTCTGATGCATGGCTTGGTCCCTGAGGTTTTACTGCCCAGGCAGCTCCATGCAAGGCTTAATTCTGCCATTCCTGTGGAGTGGAGCCTTGAAGTTAAAATTGAAGTGGTGCTAGGCACAATGCACAGTGTGGGGAACGCAGGCAGAGCTGGGTTAAAGATCCTTCTGGAGCACAAGTCCGTGGATCACAGCAGCTCTGAGCTCCCCACTGCAGCTGACCACAGAGAGAAAGCCCCCAGGTGATTTACATATCAAGTCTGGTACTTCATGGTGAGCAGCATCTTTGAAATTGGGGACGTTTTGCCCTTTCTCCCATTGAGCCCAGCACGTGGTGTGAGTGCAGAAATGCTCCTGCTGCTCTTTAGGGAAGTGGTTTGGTAGTAAAATAGCCAACAGACATGAACACTTGAATTCAGGTACCTCATTTATGTTGCCTTTGAAATTTAAACAGGCTAAGTGACTCCTCTTGAATTACCCTTATCACTCCATATGAATCTATTATTGTATTTTACCTCTATTTTTAAACTTGTTTTCTTTCTGTCAGTAAAAGCCCATCAGAGTATTCTGTGCTCCTTGTGCCCCTAATAATGACATACTATCTCCTAATCTCTGTGCACAGGAATGCACTAGGGAAATTCTCAGGGACTGAAATTCCAGGGAAATATTTCTCTAGTGAAGTGAAAAAGGTGGGATGGCAGATTTTACTGAATATTTACCATAAGTGACTTTTAAGTTTGGGATAAAATATTCCCAGGCCTCTCTCTGGGTTGTGTGAAACAACCTGTATTGCAAACCTCCTAGTAATACATTCAGCCCTGCTTCCTTCAATATTAAATTAATCCACCAAAGCCTTTATATGTATGACCCTGTGGCAGGGTGAGTGACTATTCACCTGCTCCCAAACTGGTGGAAACAGAAGGGAAATTTTAATTCTCAAAAATTGATGGTGCCTTGATGTTGGTAATTTTTTAAATGTCATTTTAGCATGTAATAGCAACAAATAGAGAAAAATCCTAAAAGCTGTGAATGTCTTTGTCAGCTGTTTATGGTAGGACTTGTTCCTGTAAAAGCTACAAAAGGGATGCTGTTAGGGATTATATATTTATAAGAATAGACTGGATTAGGTAGCTCAGTAATGGCAAGTATCTGGTTCCAGTTTGGTGAAGGTGATCAAATGCACAAAACCACTGACTAGGGAGTGTTGGGGTGGGTTTTGGTGCTGCAGAAAAGACTTGGGATATATGTGCAGGTGCTATGGTAAATGGGTCAGTGGGGTCGTGGAATTAGGCATGGCATGCTTAGAAATGGAACCTCCCATTCCCTGCAGGAAAAATACAGATTGAGCTCAACCACAGCATTCAGTCCAGAGCACAGCAGTAATAATGCAGACCACCTGTGGGAGTTTGGAGGAGTCAATTGGAGTTGTTCAGTGAAAGATGAGGGACATTAACAGCCTTCAGAGATGCAAAAATTGTTATAAACATCAAGGAATAAGCTGCTCAGCCTGTTCCTTTGGGTAGGAGTAAAGAACCAGCATTAGTCAGCAACAATGCAGAGTTTTGTAAGGCATTAAGAAAAACCTTTTAAGGTTGCTGAAGCTCTAGGAGGGCCCAGCATTTCCACCTTTGAGGGTTGTTATGAAGAAGCTGTGCAGGCACCTGTCAGCAATATGTTAATGATTCTGAGCAGAGCTGACCTCTGAAGGTCTCATTCCTATGAATGGGAAGCCAGTTTGGTTTGTGTAGATCCCATACATAATTTAGGAAGCCCACAGCTGCTGCCTATAGGCTTCCAAAAACAGTAATGCTCAGAAGTCCTTGGCAGAGATGCTGTCTCTCTCAGTGGTACCCAGGGGTGTTTGTGGAGGTAATTTCTTTTTTCTGCCTGAGCATCAGAGTCCTCCATTTACTTGGCAAACTCTATGCTATCATTAGTGAGGTAAAAGGCAATAGGTACATTTTAGGAAGTTACATCACTTGCTTTGCTTCAAACACTGGCTTGGCTAAACATAATTTTTTCTTCAAATATGGCCTTTTTATTTTTTTAACAATACCTTTTATTTTATTCTGGTCATCCTAGCCATCCTGGCTTTCTTTTTTTTTTTTTTTTTCACTCCAAGTTCTGTATTTCAAAATAAAATACTTAAAGGGCAGAAAAGAATTGTACTAAGTCATTTTTCCTATTGATCCACATCAGGTTTAGAAGCTGGTTGGATGGAAAGAAGTCTAAGTATTCTACTTCAGCTACTTTAAGGTGCAAGCAAACATCTGAAAATCCCATTCAGAGCCTTTTCTGAGAGCTAAAGTTTATGGTTTGTCTTACAATGCTCATTTCTCATTGATTTTCCTATGCAGAAAGTAACTAGGGAATCTACGTGCTCAGGCCAGGTCCTGCATCACTCTCCCTACGAAGAAATGATTAGATTTAGATTTGATTAGAGAAACGCTTCACTCTGCTTTACTACTGATTTGAGCACTCTCATAACATCATAATCCATTTTTAATTTGATGCCACAAGAGAGAGCTTGACCATACTTAGTAGAAAACAGCGCTACAGGACAAGGGATGTGTCAGTTTTCTGTCTGAAATAAACTCCTAAACGACACCTCTAACAGAACTTACTCCTAGACCCAGCAGTGCTATCTGAAAAGCAAAGTGCCCTTGAAAAATTATATATTCCTTCCTTAACCCAGTATCTGCAACATTTGCAAGCTCATTGAGTAGTTGCTAAATAATGTATTCAGCTCCTAATTATTCTTGCAGATGAGAACAGCTATAGCACAGCCATCACAGAGCCCAGCTCTGCTTTTCTTGAGAGCATTGATGTTTGGTTAGCAGGTCTGCCAGCTGTGGGTGCTACATTTTTCTTGTTTTACTTGCAATGAGCATGAACATGGAAGATCTTATGATCCTTTTGCAAACCATGAGGTTCTGTGCATCCTGACTCATTTCTGGAGCAAGCAGGAGGACGGAGCACCTCACAGGGTCAGATTTGTGCACAAGCAGAATAATTTAGCATTAAAAACCAGAAAAAATGCTGTTCTATTCAGCAAAATATTTCCCTCAAGGATTAGTGAATCTAAGAGGAAAGCAGAGGAAGTTAATGTTTGCCAGAAGGGAAATAAGATCTCTCCGTCAGTATGGGGCTCAGCTGAGCAATCAATCTTGAACATGCAGCCCAGCACGCCCAGAGACAAACACCCTACTCCTTCTCCCCTGCAGGAATTTATTAGTTTGAGAAAATTTCCACAGCTTGCTCTCTGTACTCTATTTTCATAGCTCACAAGTGCTCCTGGAGGGCAGGAAACCCAAAAGTGTGTTTTGAGTAATTGTTGCATTGCTCCTTGAGAGCAGCAAGGGAGAAGCCACAGACATCCCATTCTCCAGCCAGGTGGTTGATGTTCAATTCTATGTTTTTTCAGCTGAAGGGGAATGCAGCACACATTTGGTGGGGGTGTCACCTTAGCTCTCAGCCTGGTGTCCCCTCAGTTTGGAGTTTTCCCCAGGGGCACTGCTGAGTGTGGTGAAGGGTTTTTGAGCTACAGACAAGGAGAGCCTGAACCACCTCTGCTGTTTTAGACTCACTCCCCCTCATCCCTCTGAGTCTATTGCAGACCAGTCAGGAAATATCTTAATCTTCCAGTACAGCACAGCAGAGACAGAGATTGTTGGTAGCTGTATTCACTACTTTCTTTTCACTTGTGAACGAGGGAATGGTGAACAGGAGAATGAGGGAAGGGGAAGGCCTCACTGCAGATACAACTTCCTCATGAGGTGGAGAGGAGGGGCAGGCACTGATCTCTGCTCTTCAGTGGCCATGAATGGAACCTGGGGGAATGGCCTGAAGTTGTGTCAGGAGAGGCTTAGGTTGGATGTTAGGAAAACGTTCTTCACTCAGAGGGTGGCTGGGCACTGAACAGGCTGTTCAGGTAAGTGGTCACAGCACCAGCCTGGCAGAGTTCAAGAAGTGTTTGGACAATGCTCTCAGGCACATGGTGGGATTCTTGGGGTTTTCCTATGCACAGCCAGGAGCTGGATTTCCATGATCCTTGTGGGTCCCTTCCTGTGGCTCAGGATATTCTGTGATTCTGCTGGTCACCTCTGCCTCTGCCCAGCTGGGATATCAGCCAGTGAGACTTGCATTAACCTCACTGACTCCTTGGGCTGGTCTCTGGGGTGGGATCACCTTGCTTGCCTGGGGATGCCTGCAGTGAAATTCTGAACCTGTCACTCTCATGGCCAGCATGGGTTGGTAGGCACAGGGAAGATGTAACTCACCTAGTCCAGGTTAGACCTTTTGTTTAGGTGACTTACTTGAAAAACGTATTTCACCAATGTCTGCAATGGATATCAGGGTCTCTCTGTGACTCCAGGCACCTGTGTTTGGTCAGAAGCAGCCCCACCTGTCCACTTGTCCCACATGTGGGATATCTCTGGGGACAGGACACTTTTTCTTCCTGTTATGCAATGCTTAGCCCTGCGAGGAAATGTATTCCTTACCAAGACCACTAGTTCTGACATAAAAGCTCAATAATTAACAAGCTGTTGCTATCAACTTGTGGTCAATAATAAAGATGCTACTTCTATCATCTTGCTTTCCATTTGTTTTCCAAAGAATTATTCCCAAGGCAGTAGCAAGCTGACCAGAAGTCAGATCAAAGACATTGTTGACCTCCATTTGCAGATGCCACCACTAAATCTTAAATAGTCATTACAGATGAGACCATGAAATTGTTTCTAACAGCTACTGCTTGGTTTGAATGATGCTGTCATTTTTAAATCTCACTTGCAATGAGTGTTCTCATCCTGACATATCTTTATTTTGTGAAGTTGGTTAAAGATTTTTGAAGAGCATTTTCAGGAAGGGATTGCTTTGATGATGTACTTGGCACATAATACTTGAACAATCCCCATCTGAGAGCTGTGTTGTTAAGATATCATTTTGCTCCTGGTGGGAGCAGGGCTACATCTGCTTTTTCATAAGAATGAATACATTTCACTTTATTAAAATTTCATGGTCTGAGGGAGCTTTTAGTTCTATAAACCAATCTACCAATAAGCTTTTAGTGCAAACAGTCCAGCCTAGCAGTGATCTGCAAAAACTTCAAATATGAAAGCAAAACAGTTGGGAAAAAGAGCAAAACCAGGACCAGCTATATGAAAAGAAAGAAATGTGTAGTGAGTAGTAAAATTATCTTTTGCCTCTTCCTTGTTTTGTTACTCCTTCGTTAGAGTTTTCTGTCTGTATCTCTGTTTGGAATTGTCACTTTTCTCTAAAATATAATGCATATAAGGTGAGGAAATTATTTGGAATGTCACAATGTTATTTTTGAGACTGGTTTGCAAATTAATGGAATCTCCCAGTGCTCTTACCAAAACTCTGGGCTTTGAAGTTTATTCCTCAGTGTTTGGAGCCCAAGGAAAGCAGCAGCAATACAAGCCAAGAGGAAAAGGGACCCACATCTTGGGCTGTTCAGTGCAGTCAGGAGCCATGAGTTCCTCCATCTACACATGTGTTGTGGTTTGCTCCATCTGAAGTGGTGACACAACTCTGTATGAACCTGCAAGATTGCCTTACCCTCCTGTTTTCCTCCTGAGCCTTCTTGCTCTCTTGTCAGGACCTAAAAATTCCTCACTTGATCAGGGGCTCCCCAGCTCCCCAGGAGCAGAACAGTGATTGAAGCAGGGGACCAAGAAAGCTAAAACAGACTGACTTCACTTCTTGCCACCTTTCATACAAAATATTTAATTACTTAGTGTAACTCTCTAGGTGGGAAATTTGAACTGTCCTGAAGACTTCTTGTGTGCTGTACCTAGAAAAATCTTTATGCTTCAGAGCAATTTTTTCCATTTTGATGTGTTGATTAATACCCTGGATGGAGAATCTGAAGTGTCTCAGATAGTTCTCACTGCAAAACCAATCCAATTGTACACAGATGACAAACATTAAAAAATTCTCTTGCAGATACAGAAAGGCTCAAAAAGGACAGTTTTTTGTTATTTTGTTTTGTTGTACTCTTTTACTAAGATGGTAAATGTTTATCTATGGTTTAAGACAACCAAGAACAACCAGAATTGTGCATTAGCAACAGTGGTCATGTAGGAGCTGGATGTCAGAACTGCACTTTGGGGATTATCATGCAACCCATATGGGTCTCCAAATGGAGATACTCTTGCACAGCTGCTTGCAAGTCAGGCTCTGGGCACCATCCAGGCAGCAACCAGACACTGCTCACAAACTTTGTTTCCTCGTGGAAGCATTACCTTTTGCAAAAATGTCAAGTTTTTGTCAAACATTCTGTTGGTGCAATAGTTCAGTGATGGAAGGTAAGTGAGACTTTCCTATCTGAACAGAGAAAACCAATTTCCACTATAGGAAATCACCTAATCAAGAAGACAGATATGCCATATAGTATTTAGGAAAATTTATCAGGAGATTGCAAGACACAGCACTTAGCTGCTGAAAAGCCCCTCTACCAGCTCAGAGTTTTGCTTGTAATATTATTTCCTCCTCTAGGAACACTTTCTGCATCAATCTCAAAAGCAGTTCATGAGCTGTAGACCATCTGGTCAAGAGGGAATAGCAGCAAGGACGAAAGTGATGTCCTTGAATCCTTCATACAAATAATTTAGATTCAATCTGCTAACAGAGGTTAGATGCCAATACTTAATTCAGATCCCATTAGACTAGAACATCAGGGGTGAGATGATGTTTCGATAGATCCTACAAACACAAATCTCCTTTTCCTTAATGCAGTTAACCTGACACAAATCACCTTACAATGCAAAATAAGCACTCTGAAGAATCAGAAAACATGTGTAATTTAAAGTAAAATCCCAGTTCCTTATTAATTTGGGAAACTACATTACTGTTTGCATTGTTACAACTGTATCGCATGGTTACAACAGTCAGGACTCTGAATTTCCAGGTTAAAAATTGCAACAATAAAATGAAAGGAAATTCTTTCCACCGTGGACTGTGAAGGACAGAAGGGCAATCAAAACACTTAATTTGAAAATCCTTGTTGACTAGAATATTGACTCACTGTGATCATTACTGAGGAATTAATCTAACAGAATTTAGACACATAAAATGCAGGCTTCTGTGTGGGGGTTGCTAGTTATCCTGGGCTCCCTGTGTGGCCATTGGAAACTCAGCCAGGGAATTTTCAGAGAAGTTAAGATGCATTTTATCTCATCCTAAAGATGCCTACAGTCCTGACATGAAAATGTTTCTCTCCACAGACTGAAGGAAACACCTTGGCAGGCTCATAGACTGGAGGAGTGCAGTGTCAGCTTAGGTGGAACAAACCCTGCCCCTTTGTAAAGAAGAAGCCACAGAAGCACTTGAAAATCCTGGCTGAAACTGTGAATTGGCTGCTGTCTGTTGGCCTGGTTCTGACATAGGGGTCACAGCACCATGAGCCCATGAAATTCCTGAAGAAACCCCTAGGAATGAGAGCAAGAACACATCCCTGTCTCAGGGAAGTCTCAGAAAACCTTGGTCCTGCCTCACAGTGTAGGGCTGTGGGGAGGGGAAATGTGCTCATTTTCAGGTTGCTAGAAACAGCAGAGCTGTAAAATGTTGTAGGAGGAATGGGAAAACATCTGAATCTCTGCTAATCAGTGGGAGCCAGGGGCCAGCCTGACCTTCTGGAAATGGTTCCTTTTGAGAACTGATGAGCTGTACCCATTTTTATGACAGACCTTGTTCAGCAAGTCCCTTTTGCTCAGTTGTAATTTCTGCTGGAGTAAGTAACTAGACTACAATGTTATAGTGTACATATGGTCCTTACAGCCGGTGAATTAAAACTTCCCCGATTCTCCTCAGTCGCTGCTGCTGCCAAAATAAAGGTATTTTGCATTAAACATGAAATCTGTGACTTTAAATCTGCCTTGCTCCAGCAGCCAGGCTCACTTAAAAAACGATGGTTCAGCCAATGACCAGCCTGTTAATTTGCTGAAGAGATTATTGAATCTTGCCAAAATGCAAAAAGGAAAAGAAGAGTTGAGCTTTTCCATCATCGCTGATAAAAAAAAAAAAATGAAAGTGATGAGACAAACTGTGTGTACAGGAAATTAAATCTCTGGGACAAAACAACCTGGTTAGCTAGAAATGGAGCCAAGCATCCCAAGAGACAGTAACACTGCAATCATAAAATGTCCACATTTTTGGCTGCCAGGTTCCTAATAAATGCCCCCTTTGCTTCAGTGTTTTGCTCTCTGCCTTCTGTCTATTCATCTTCTTCCCCTGGAATAAAGCTTTCCACCTCAGTTCTGCTTTTCAATTCTGAATTCCAGCTTTCTCAGAATTAATCTGTATTGTGCTGTGCTGTCAGTAGGTGCCAAAGTCTCCAACTAAACTACTGCACAAATTTAGGAATTGCAAAAACTTCCTCTACCAACTGTTTTCAGCACAAAGGTCCATGTTAGAGTTCCCAGGTTGTACAGCAGACAGGTCCTGTCTCTTCTCACAGCCAGCCTAATTTGCTGTAAGATCTTGACTCTAACAGGGTAAGAACTTCCAAAGTTGATAGCTAAGATTAAAAGTGTAGGAACAAACTACCACTAATGAGAAAAAGGCATCTTAACAAAGAGGACAGAACTCAATTTAGATTTTTTGGCTCAATGCTTGCTCTCGCTCCTTGAAGATCTCCTTAGGAAAGAAGAAGAGTGCTTGAAGCTTAATTTCATGAAATTTGGCTTAACATTGGCAAGCAGAGTTATGAGAAACTCTTCCAAAGTAAGATGGTGCAGGAATTCTTCAGTCAACATGATTTCTGGGAAATCCTGTAGTACACAACACGCATGTATGTAAAAATGGACCAAAACCTTCCAGGATCACTGCACAATGATCATCTTCTGAGCATCCAGCTAGCACAGCAAGGCCTGTGACTCTCACAAGATGTGGTTTCTAAAACCCAAACATTCACACATAGTTTCAAGACTGGTCGCTGCTGAATGCTCATTGTCATCGTTATTTTTAATTACAGGTCTTGTCATGGTGAAATGTTTATGAGGCTCCCAGCTCTGACTGGCTGTCAAAGGGAACTTAGTCCCTTCACACCACTGGAGAAACTGGAGCGGTATAAACCCATCAAGTGGAAACAAAGAATTAAATGTCAGTGGTTTGCCAGAGCTTTGGTGACAGCCTTCTCCTCCCCTCTTTTCATTGCCGAGTCAACAGCTGAGAGGTGCACAAGAAAAGGCAAAAGAAAAGAAGCCTTTCAACAGGAGACAAAAATGAATCACTTTAGAATAAACATAATTCTTCAGCCATGAAGGGCAATTAAACTTATTTTACTAGTGAAAAGGAGAGCTTAATAAAGTTATGAGTGTTTTAAAACTCATAAAAGCCATTTTTACATTCCCCCTTCACGGATGAGCTCTCACAAGTCACAAGTTTGTGAGCTCATTATCAGCTGCCATTCAGAGAGCTGCAGGTTGTTAAAGTGCTTTGTCAACTCTCTCCATCTCCAAGCTTCACCATTAATTCAAGACTGGGGTTTTTCATTCCATCCAAGGAATTAGAACCCAATAACAATTTTGATTAGAACAAGATAAACAGTACATTCAGTTGCCCATCTCTTCCCTTCGTGCCAGCTCTGTAAAACGATCAGCCAAATAATTGGTAGATTTTCTGGTTTTGTTTCTTCCCAAGCAGCTGTTGAAAACAGGTGGAAATATGAACACATGATGGGAGGAGCAAAGCAAGGCACTGTGGTGGAGCAAAACCTGAAACACAGGAGTGATAAGCAAATAACCAAGTTTAAGGAAGGTATTTGAAAGCCTGGACAATTTAATTTAACCCTGGTTCATCTGTGGGCATAATTGTCACTTTCTGAGCAGATCCATATCACTTTGAATGTGTGCATCCTCTCTGGGGTTTTCTGCATTATTTGGATTTTTCTTCCCCTACTCTGGATGAACTTGACTGGCTGTAGATTGACTTATTTTAGTGATTCAGGTTTAAAATTGATTTGGATTTACAGTCTGAAATTGCCTTCTCTTTCAGTGCTTATACAATCACACATACAACAGGGGAGAGGGGTGAGCTGGGAGGATTCCTGATTTGTTTCTGGTTCCTAAGAGGTGACATACAATAGACACAAACCTTGGTTGTGATCTGCTGCTTTGAAAATTCCTGTATCTGCAAAGGCTTGAGGAAGTTAAAGCAATTACAAAATTGCTTTAAAATAATAGTGAGTGAAAGCTGTATGTAAAACTCTTGCTTTTAACAGCAGCTATGTTGTGCCAAGCAAAATAAAATAAGTAGCGAGCTGAGATGTGGAGCTTCATTTACATTCTCCCTTTCTGTGGTAAACCAAACAAAATGTACCATCTCAGATGAAATTTCAGAGATTTAAAATAACAGCACAAAGCAGTCACACCCCAGGTGGTGTTTTCAGAGGGGTCACCATATGAGCAGCTACAAGAATTCTGCCCAAAAATCACCTTTCACTCAGGCACCTCTGTAAGTGGCTACCTCTTAAAAGTCAGCTGCTTTGTCCCTGTGCATAAACCGTTGAAAACGTTGAAAAATTCAGATGTTATTTATCAAGGCAACAACAGGGCAGGAAAATCACATTCCCTACAAAGCTCTTGACCTTTTGTTCAATCCCACTCTCCTGCACATTTTAATGCATGATTTTAAATGGTCTGCAATGAAAGGGAAATCAGACTGCTGTGATAGTAGTGGTGCAGTTATTTACAGTTCTTCCTGGAGGCTGATTCAGAAATGCTTTTGCTGGCCCATGCACCCTCAGGTTTCTTTGAATATCCTCATCAGAACTCTCCAGGATCTGGGCATTGTACAAGCACAAGTGTGATGCATGCACATGTATATTTTAGGAAGCTGCTCCTCTTTGAACCCTCAGGTGTCAGGATTATGAGTAACATATTTGTTCTCTGGGACAATCACATCATGTAGTTCCTAACACAGGAAACAATTTTTGAAGAACGGCGAATAAAAAAGGAGAAATCTAGCAATTACATATTTTAACAACCTTAGCTCTGCTGTAAGATCTAGGCCTACCCACAACAATATTCTCTGTTGGCAAGAGCATGTAGTGATAGGACAAGGGGGAATGGCTGTAAACTGACTGAGGGCAGGTTTAGATTAGATATCATGAAGAAATTCTTTACTATGATGGTGGCAAGGTGCTGGAACAGGTTACCCAGAGAAGCTGCGGATCCATCCCTGAAAGAGTTCAAACCCAGGCTGGACGGGGCTTTGAGCAACCTGCTATAGTGGAAGGTGTCCCCTCCCATGGCAAGGGTAGGAACTGGATGATCTTTAAGGTCCCTCCAATACAAACCATTCCAGGATTCTATAATTCTAAGTTTCTTGGACCAAAGAGGAAACAATTCTGAATATTCAGCCCTCTTACATGGTCATTGGTGAGTAATTTATGGATCAGGATCACTTATAGCACCAAAGTCAGAGAAGTTACTCTTACACCAGCTACTTGTTAGCAGAACAAACTTCTGAAAATAATACACACTTTTGCCACTTGCAGTTCTCAGGTTTTTAACCAAATTCCCATTCAGACACAAATTTAATAAGCCCTTGGTATTCTGTGTGGTGCCCAAATATAATATCATTATGCGATACAAACCATTTTACTGTTTTCAAATGTAACAACTCTCCAGAGTGAAATACTGTTAATGACCAGCATAAAATAGTGATCATTTTAGTACAGGTGGTAAATCAAAATTTATTTTGTACCTGGCCTGCCATGAGGGTATGATTAACTTTTATAAAATGGGCAGGATTTGGGGAGCCATTTGATTGGTCAATATTAGTTCTAAGCCACGGGTATAAATCCTTATGACTAAACAGGTCAAAATTCATTAGTCCCGAGCCCCTCCTTCAGTTCACATTGCTGTAAAGTGGCAAGGAAAAAAATACCTGTGAAAAGAAGTGCTTTTAAAAAATTTCCTGATCTATTTTCTCCCAGCAGAATGAAAGCATACTGTGAGCTTTAGGTCCAGCCTTGCTGAATGATGATTTCTCTCAGTTACAGCCACAGGCTGGCATCTGTGGACAGCTCTGTGGAGGCTGCACAGCTTGGAGGGGTTTGTGAGAGCCAAAATCCTGTAAAAGGTGCTCATCCCTCTCAGCCAAGTCCTGGAGCCATCCCTTATCCCTTCCTGTGTCCAAGGCCAAGGCTGAGAAGCACAAAGCCACCTGGTGCTGCTTGGAGAGCCAAAATGAGGCAGAAAATGTGGCATGGATTAAACAGAAGTCCCTGATGTTATCACCTCTCAGCTAAGCCATGGCCTGGAGCAACACTGTGCAGATTCTATTCAAATGGAGACACTTAATTTCACACTGCTTGTTCATTTTCTTTTTCCCTTCCTCTCCAGGGCACAGACATCAAACTCCACAGGAAGCAGGATTTCAGGAGTGCAGGTGCTGCTTCCCAGAGCCATCACCCCAGCAGAGCTGTGCTGGAAGGGAAAAAGAGCCTGCTTCTTGATTACTGTGCTGTTTTCCACCTCCCTGCCCAGGCAGGTGTGGATGCTGAGCCACCTGGTGCATGGGAGGAAAGAGCCCTGTGAAGAGCTCAGCCCATCACTGGGGTGGTGAGGCACATCCCAGTGCCAGCACTGCATTTCTCAGAGGTTCTCATAGAGCTGGAAAATATTTCACTTCTATACCTCCCTCTGGGCAGCATAGGGAAATATCTCCATGCCTTGGCTGGGACATTTGATTTCCTGCATTAAAAAAAATAAGGAAGAAACCAGAAGGCTTGCTATCAGGTGTGGGCACCTGAAGAGGTTTAATTCTGCTGGAGACCTGCTTTCAGCTGGGGAATCCATCAGACTGGTGAGGGGGCCACAGGAGGAGCAGCAGCACAGAAATGTGTCCCCAAGAAGCGAATGGCCGCACCTGCAGTGGCGTGCCCTGGTTCAGAGCTGGGGGCACCTGGTGCCTCAGCACCCCCATAGAGCTCGTGGCTAAGTGAGGGTGACAAGGACACACAGACAGGCTGTGCCGCAGCAGGAGCCCAGCCAGGACCTTTGTCACTCCTCTGCACCACCTCTCTGGCAATAAATCTATGAAAACTGTCTCCAGACAGCTAATGAGGTGTGCATGTACCAGAGTTTCTAACACTTTATAAGCGATTCTTATCATCCCTTTAATCATCTTCCTTCAGCCATTCTAAACTGCTGTTCCCATGAGATCTATAAATGAATATTATTCATCAGTGAACAATGTTAGTGAAGGAATCCAAGTAGAATCTGATGCTTTATATGTGGGAATTAGGAGGCTTTATTATGAAAACTCTTCTGCAATTTTAATTACAGTGGCTGTAACTTTTGACTGCGCATATTAAAAAAAATATTTATCTCTGATAAATGCTAAAATAACAGCTCCAAAAATGACACCAAGAAAACAACAGAAAATACATGGTGAAATATTTGTTATTTTGTGTCCTTAAAACAGTCAGGGCATGACTAGTGCAAAGCAAGATTAGGAAAATAGTAAAACTGCTATTAGATGGGAAAGGGCTTTCTCTGCTTAAAGAAAAACTAAACAGATTTCCTCACTCTTAACAACAAATTTAAATGAAATCTTGATCAAAACTGGAAGGATTGTGCATGCAAAACTTATTAAGCAAATTATTATTCATTTTCCATCTGAATAGTGAGAGATTTATTGAGTCTGTAAAGCAAGCATCCTCTGCAGCAGATTTTAGCACCTTCCTGACCTGGTGGCCAAAAAGCACAGCCAAGCAGGCAAAAACTGGCTCTGCTCCTTCCCAATGCTCTCTGCTTCTTGTTTAGATAAGAAAGGAGTCATCTGCAATCTTAGCAGGCAGCACTGCTGGCCTCATTGCACAGATTTTTTTGCTTCAGAGGGTACTTCCCTGTCTCAGACTGTTCCTTCCAAGGCAGGATGCATTGCCCTGTGTCTGGAACAGCATCAAGCATGGCACAGTACTTGCCATGGTGCATGCAGGGCTCTACAGAGCAATTGAGCCCGGTTTGTTAAAAGAAAACAAACAGATTAACATCTATGCTGAAATCAAAAGTGTTCTCCTATCAGAGGAATATTCTGGGGACAGAAGTGGCTCTTCTTTCTGAGAATGGGACACTTTTCTTTTAGCCACTTAACTGGGACTCATAGAGCCGCACCAGTAAGAATTACTTAACCCCCCAGTACTCCTTCCAAATGCTGTGTCTTTTCCTTTAAAACTGGTGGCTGACTGCAGGCTGGGCAGACCTTTAAATGGTTTTATTTGACTTGTGCCCTCCACATCCAGGGTTGATTCACAGTCTTTAGTGCTTTGGTGCAGCCATCTGTTCCCCTGGCCAGCTGCCCGGGGACAAACCTGCTCCTGCCCTTCCCTGGACATATGGTGCCAGTGCTGAGCAGGGACAGCCTGCCCTGCAGGGAAACTCAGGGAAATTCTCCCCTCTGCCTCTGCTCTGATAGGGAAAAATAGAAGCAAAAAGGTGAAAAAATATAGATAAGGAGCCTGAGGGTCTCCTGAGTTTCTCTGGTTGCTTGTGCTGCTCCCAGAAGAACCCACAGCCAGGCTGAGGGGAGGGAAGGTGGGCGACCACCCTGGAGCAGTTTACCCTGAGGTCTCTTGATAATCTGCAGAGCTTTTTGCATTGCCAGCCATCTGACTTGCTCCAGGCTGTGCTCAGATGAACACAGCAGCTCCAAGGGGAGCTGGGAAGGCCTGGTTCCCCTTGGACACCCTGCCTGCAGACATCTACCTGCAGGTGAGTAATGTCCCTGCTTCCTCCAGGCTTCACAGCTCCCACAGGATGCTGCAGGGAAAGACATTCTTGGGAGGAGCAGAGTCCCAGGGCAGCCACCCTTTAAGGCTGGATTTGCATTTGGCACAGATGGGTGAATGTCATTTTAAGGTCTGGATGCCACAGCATCAAAAACGCAACTGCAGCTCTCCGGAGCGCAACTTGTGGGAAGCCTTAAACCTCAACAACAACAACAACAACAACAAAACATAACAAAAAACAAAACAAACAAACAAACAAAAAAAACCCCAAACAAACCAAACCAAACAAAAAAAAAAAAAACAAAACCAAAAACCCCAAATCCAGCCTGCCCTTAACAGCAATTGGCAAAAAAACATCTCACTGAGAGTTTCAGAAGTTGCGTGCAGGCTGGCAAAAAGTGGCAGGTCACTCTCAGCACAGCAAACACAATGGGATAATGAGCTCCAGGTTTTCACATTTAGGGATGATTAGAGCCACAGAACTCTCAGGGGAGGAGTTATCCGTAGGGGGATAGGAGGCAGCAGGTCCAAAGTGACAGGGCATTAAGTCAGCACTCCTACAGAAGATACTCAATTTGCCATGGTTTATCATGTGTGTGTAATTCAAAAATTAATGTGCAGTTCTGCTCCTTCAGTAGTGCCTTCTAATGGGTTTTGGAAGGATTTATTTACTACTGCTTGTTGTGATATTTTATTAATTTTATTTCAACATTTTATTACTGACAACAAAAGCTGAGAAAATACTTTGAAATATTGCAACCTCTTATTATATTCATAAACTACCTTTGCTGGAGAGGGAAGTACTTGCTATTTTATATAGGAGTGAAATGATATTCTTGCTTCATGGATCACTACAGGTTTGGAAGACTCCTACACCCAAACTCTGCTTTACTGCTGCAGAGCTGAAAAAGGTGGCCTGAAATGAAGTGCTAATTGTAAAGCTGGATATAGTAACTCAAGCATTCAAATGGTATTCAAATATGAAATTGAGGAATCACTAAGTACTGTTAAAATGAGCCTTCCTGTGTGAGCAATGTAGGGCAATAAACACAGTCTCAGTGGCAAATACATTATTACCCTTTAAAAAAGCTTTAGGAGTGGTGTGAGAATCCAGAGATTAGTGATTCTGTCTTTCACACCAGACAAAAAAAGTGTAAGATACCATAAAAAACAGAATTAGGAAGTACAGATACAAAACCCTGAAATATTGTAAAGATTTAACAGGATTTTCATTGAAAAAAAGAAAAAAAAGAAGGAAGTTATGTCTTTCGCATGTCTCGGGATTATTTGCAAGGAGCCAAAGAGCATGAAGATAATGGTTTTGTCATTGTAAAGGAGCTGAAGTTTAAAAAACTTATATATCTCACCAAAGACTGTTAAGGAAACTAAGTTCTTCAGGGATAAGAAGGAAATTCCTACTCCAGATTAATCACTGAAAGCAATTAACCAGGAATTGCTTAATTAATTAGATAAGAACAGTTTATTCTCACACTGCATCAAGATCCTGCGTTAAGGATCTCTGGTAAGGTTGGTGTTGTCTGTGCTCAGAAATGACCCAGGAATAGGGGAAGACAAACATATAAACCCCTGGCTGATGAGCTGTGCCAGAGTCTTGTGCTGTTCTGCAGCTCCAAGATAAATAGATGAGTTTAAATAATTTCTGACCTCTGTCCCAGCTCTCACCAGCAGGTGTGTCATGTGGAAAACTCAGACATCTTCTACCAGTTGCACCAGGGAGGTCTGGTGTCTTTCCTGGAGGTGTGCTATGCGGCACACACCCATACATGTGGGTGTCTCCTGAAGCCATGGGAGATATGTCTTTGGAAAATCCTGTGCTTTGACCCAGACCTCTGGCCAGTGTGTGAAGTGTCTGCAAATAATGAAGAGCAGTTTCCTTGCATGGCCAGTGCCAGAGTGATGGCAGTGGAAAAGAGGAGAAGAGGAAAACATTTGGGCTTATGACTGAACCTCCCTCATGCATCCCACATCAGCAGTAAAATAAGTCCAATCAGATGGAAAAGGTAAAGCAATGTCACTGTGGTGAAAGTGAAGCTCAATAAACCAAGATAGAAGAGATATGCATATATCAGAAGGAATATTTGTGAAAGTTGATACTGTAAGTCCTCTTAAATCTATCCCAGTTCTTGGTAAAATGGAAACCTGTCCTTTTTGTGGCTCATGGTCCTAGTGCCACACATAAATCTTCCTGAGAAAGGATTGATTCTGGATTTTTTTTGGCTCTTTTTATTTCCCTTTACTGTGTAACAAAATAAGTGACTTTCTGTGCTCAATTTTTAAGTGGTCAGTATTCAGATTATGAGCTGAAAATTAGAGCACTTGACAGCACACACCATGGAAAGCCCAAACAGAGGAACTTTCACCCCAGAGGAAGAGGAGGAGGAGGCACCTTCAGTCCTTCACTACCTCATGTTCAATCAATTCTCCCTCAGTGCTGAACCAGTTCCTTTTACTGTTTCCTGTCTTTCCCTTATGCAGGGCAAATCAGTCCCATCCAGTATTTATGGCAGCCCTTATTTCATATTGATTATTTTTAGCTCTTGGTATTCAGCAGCAGCAGAATTCTCTATTGAAGTTCAATGTAAAATCTAACTACAGCAGCACTCTTGCAATAATTATTTTATGAATTAATTACAGGTAAGTGGCTGTACATAAGGGCAATTGTAATTATCTGTATCACACAGTGAGCTGCAGTCACACTTTTGGGCTTGAACACCTTTCCTTTGTCTTTTAAGAATAAGCTCATGGAGTCTAAAAGAGCTCCTTGCACCAGAATTTGGCTGACAGGCTGTGCTGATTGAATGCAATATTTCTGTCTTAGGTTTGTGGGTTTTTTCCCTGAAGAATCTATTAACAACTTTTTCTTTTCCATGTCCTTGCTCGGTTGCTGCATGGTGTGAGTTCCAAGGTCAGGCAATATCACCTTGGCCTTCATTCCAACGCCCCTTA
>NW_005054759.1:15826-36546 GCF_000277835.1 Geospiza fortis | reverse complement strand
TATAATATTGCTCACTTTTTGGGGGGGATTTGGCTGAGCCGTGATTAGTTATGTGGTATCTCATGCCTGCTGCTTCACTCCATCCTCTGAATCTTTCTAAGTGTATTAAGACTAGCAATCATGAAATAATACAGACAATAAATTCAGGGCTCACATGTATCTCTCCTCACACATGCTCACTCACAGCAGCATGTCTCAGAAACATTTATTGTTTGCAAAGGTCAGGAGCAGATGAGCTGGGTGTTGCTGGTCCATGCCAGCAGGAAGAGGTTCCTCCCCTATTTCTCCTTAGGGCCAGTGCTAGAACTCAACTGGGATGATCTGCAGGAAGCTTCCCTGGCAGGACCTGAGCTGAAGGTGCCTCCAGCCCAACCTCCTCTTCTTGTGGTCTCACACCAAGCTTAGACATTGTTTACAACTTGTGGCAACCCGGGGCACTGGGAATATTTCCCTGTCTGCTCTGAGGTGCCCTGACCCCCAGGGGAGCACTGACTTTGACCCTCATTAATGGAGAAAGTTCCCTAAACTCCAAAATAGACCAGAATCCACTAGGGTGTGAAGTAGATTGTAGAGAGTAGTGTAGGTGTATCACTTAGGTGGGAAATTTAGGTTTTGGGATTTTTAGTATGTTGTGGATGGAAGCAAGATGGAGGGCACAGAGTGTTGTCCTGGGTTTCTTCTTCATGCTTCTTCTTCCTCCTTCTTCATAGGTTTGGGTGGCATTTGTAATTGGGCAGAAAAGTCCACATTGTGGGCTCTTTGGGATCAGTTATTGGGTTAAAAGGGAAATAATCTAGGTGTTAGTTTTTAATTAGATAGTTTAGCTTTTAAAGACCTTGTACCAAGAGGCTGTTGGCCATTTTTGAAGTGCTTTTCCAGTGTCCTGAGCCTGGTGGGACAGCGTGCAAAACTCAATAAGATCACAATAAACAAGAACCTGGAGACAGAAAAAACCCAATGCATCTCTCTTTCCTGACACAAGACCACTCCAGGAGGGTCTCACCTGACAGGGGAGCCCCCTGGGAAGGCCCAGCCAGAGTCCCAGTAGTTAGGGAATCAGCAACAGGTACCCTGACAACTATTTCTCACTCCCACAGGTGCTCAGCACCCCTGACCATCCCTCTTTGCTCTCCACATCCCTTGTCCTTTATCCATTATTCTCTGGGCAAGACTCTAGATGCACAGGGTCATTTAAACACTTAATTCCAGTGTGGAGCACGGAGATACAGCCACCATTGCAGATTTTGGGTGAAGGAAACTCCTTCCCCCCACTGTAGAGATCTGAAGGGAAGACATCAGGGTTCAGTGAGTCACTTGTGGGTGTTCAGCAAACATCAATGTCGTGCACACCTTGTCTGGAGTGTGTGCAGCTGATCAGAGGGGTTCTACCACAACACTTGGGAGGTGGGCAAGAACATTGCTCTGAGGGCTAAAGGGTCCCTTTGCTCTCTCCTTCTCTCCTGGGGATGTCTGCACACATTCTGTGCAGCCCACTAAAATCAGCGCTGGTAGGAAAATGTGTTTGAAATCAGAGAAGGTTCTTTCTGTAGGAAGAAGAGAAGATCAAAGACTAATTAACTTCTTGAAATGAACCATGGCTCAAGCAAGAAAGAAACTAGGGAGATAGATAAGGGAGATCTCTTATTTATCTGAATTCAGATCTGGACAGCTGCAATACCCTGCACAGTCTGCGGTGAGACCAACAGGTCTGGAAGCATTTCAATAACAAAGGAGAGACATGGTTAGAATAGAAACATTTTTCTACAAAACTGGTTACAAAACAGTCAAGGAAAGCTAGCAAAAGCATAACCTCTGCTAAGTTAACCTCTCTCAAATGTGATTTTTTTTCCAATGTCAAAATATAAAATATGAGGAATGGAAACATTGCCTCAAAAAGTAACTCTGAGAACATTTTGGTTACCACACTGGGAGGCACCACATATTAATTTATCTTCAGCCCTTACTCAAGAAGTTCTGAACACCTTCAGAAGTTAGTAGATCTGTAGTTTCTAAACAACTCCAATTTTTTCATGTTTCATTTTCCTGTCCACTGAAAACCATTTCCTTAAAATTTCTGAACTTCCACTGGGGAAGTAGCTAGTGTACTTACCTTTATCAAGCAAAACCAGTTTGTTAGACTTTCTTTCTCCCCAGATTCTCAGAGCTGAGCTAAATAAGAGAATCTCAACTAGTGGAATGCACAAGAAAGGGTTAAAACTGAGAAAGCTCTGAAGCTTGGCCCTGGTGAATCACATTTAAAATTCCATTGACTTCCATCAGGCAGAAAAACACATCTGCTTTGGAGAGGATGGGTTTAATTTTATGGTAGGGTTAATACAGCTGCTTTGGAGGAGGCTCACTCAGCCCTAAATGCTTCCAACTTTCTGACAGTTTTGCAGCCCTATCTTTGACGTTGAAATGGCTCAGGGAGTCAGAAGTCCAGCTGTAGCTCAGATCCCAAACTTCTATAAGAGAAATAAATGCTTCCAACTTTCTGACAGTTTTTCAGCCCTAATCTTTGATGTTGAAAAGGCTCAGGGAGTCAGACGACCCGCTGTAGCTCAGATCCCAACCTTCTATAAGAGAATTATAAGACATCTATAAGAGAAAAATTAGGAGCTGGATTTGCCAGGATGAGGAGACTCTGAGGAAAGAGCCTTTCCCATCTGTTTTGCAAGAAGTGTTTCAACAGATGTCCCTGCCTGGATGTATCTACTGAGGGAAAAGTGTCCTGGAAGTACCAAGGTGACATTTTGCATGAGCTCTTACAACCTCATGGTCTTGACAAGTCAAGGGGTTTGAGAAAGTTATGCCACAAATAGGCTAAACAGCAGCAATTTCCAAACACCTCAACAGGCCTCTGACATTTAAAAAAAATTGTGTGTTCAGCTTCTCTGAAAATCAGGCAGTGAGGCTAAAATTCATCTGCAGTGTAGGCATCCATATCTGAGCAAGGGGATGGGAGCTGCACAGGGTAGGGAACAGCTCAGCAGCCTGAGACTGTGAATACAGGTGATAAATTAAGTCCCCAAAATGCCTCTGTGTCCCACTGACCATGAAGGGTGACCAGCTTGGCTCTTAAGGTAGGTGAGATGAATCACAGCACTAGTTAGCTAGAAAATGGTCAATGACTTTGCTGAGTTGGTCCTCAATAAAAATATAAATTTCATAATTTGTCTCCTGTAATTGGTGTGGATTCAGAACTGCTACTGAGTCCAGTATGGAGATAGTTCTGCCCTCACCCTCTAAAGACCTGAACTACCCTAAAAGCACCAATGAATGGTGGTTTCCTGAAGAACTTGAGACAGAAAATAAGGGGCCATACCACTTGCTAGTGCCATCAGGAAATGTTGCAAGAGTCAGGGACAGAATTGTAGTTGTCCTTGCTCTTCATTTCTGTCTCATGTTTGCTCATGAAGCCATTCTTTCTACTGTCCAGAAGAAGTGGCAGGATGCAGACTCCAAAAATGTAATTCAGACTGCTTGCTGATGATAAATCACCTTTTATTGTGAAGGGTGGAGGACTGACAATCTGGTGTGCAGGCTTCTTAATCTTCTCCTTTTGGAAGAAAATTGCCTCCATCTATTTTGAAATGTTTGTTTAAATAAGTTTAAAACAAATGTCCATGGCCTGGTTTAAGGCTGACATGGACACTCACACAGCTCCTCCCAGTGGAATGGGAGAGACAATTGGAAGGGCAAAAATGAGAAAACTTGTGGGTTGGGACAAAAACAGTTTAAAGGGCAAAGCAAAAGCCACACACAAAAGCAGAGCAAAACGAGGAATTCATTCCTCACTTCCCATGGACAGGCTCAGCCACCCCCAGGAAAGCCGGGCTCCCTCAGGCATGAAGGTGACTTGAGAATACAAAAGTCATCACTCTGAACATCTTCCTTCTCCTTCCCCCAGCTTTATGCACTGGGCATGATGCCATAGAGTGTGGAATATCTCTGTGGTCAGGCAGGGTCAGCTCTCCTGGCTGTGTCCCCTCACAACCCCCTGGCAGGTGAAGAGAAATGGCCTTGGCTTTGGGTAAGCCCTGCCCAGCAATAACTAAAACATCCCAAGCATAGCTCCTGTGAAGGAAGTTAACTCTATCCTAGCTAAAACCAGCACAAAAAAAAAAAAAATTACAGGGAAATAAATTTCACTTTTGTCCCTAGACAAACCCATAATCTTGTCTTGTACTGTGGTTGAAGCAAAGTTCAAGAGTGATGTGTGGCCAAAGACAGGTTTATGATTATTTCCTTAGAATCACCTATTTTTTTTTACGAGCTACTTTAACCTGTTTTAAGCAATATATTTGGCAGCCTCAGTTGTTTTGTCAGGAATATAAAATACCATGAGTGTTTGAGAAGTTGGTTCCTATTAATTCCCAACCCTTCCAAAAGTCAGTTTTTCTGCAGTCCTTTCAGGTCTTCCTCTCTAAGACCGGGTGCTGACTACATCTGGTGAATTTTCTACATCAAGAATGTTCTGTGAGTCACCCTGGGAGAAGGCACAATTAATAGTCAGACTATCTCAGATGCTTGGAGATAGACAAACATCTCCCCCATCTCCTTATACTCTTGGGTTTGAGTGGCTCTCATATCTCAGCTGAGGTCACCTCTTTACTCAGGAGGGGACAAGGAGCTCTGGTTGGTGTCCCATATGATCTTGGGGAAGCATCTAGCCATTTATGTCTGTAAAACACACTGCAAAACTGAATTCCGCAGGGACTAAGCAGTATGAGCTGGGGTATCAGCAGAATACATCTCAAATGTGAGTTTTTTATTTTCCCTTTTCCAGATTTTACACCCTCCTGTTAAGTAAATCACTTAACACACCGGAGGTTCTTTACAGAGCTGTAAACTGAAATGTTGTTCCAAGCTGCTAATTTCCACTCTGTTATTTCACCCTTCCCTCCACACAGGTGAGCTCTAAAGAATCAATTCTCATCTTCAAAGATACTAAAGCAGTTAATTAGATTGATAGGGTTACTTCCCTCTCCAGATATAACTGTCCAGCTTTTACTCTTTGCAGTCTTTGTCAAAGATTTTTACTCCTCCTTTGGAAAAAGAATGTCTAAAATTCATTCTTGACCCATATCATATAAACATTTACAATCACAGAGGAAAGGACTGCTGACAGAACTAATTTTTCATTGTTTTAAGGTTTTTTATGAAAAGGGCACCCAGAGTGATAACTTTTGAGGGATTTAAGGCTTCCACGTCTCTCACTTACAAGATGTGTTTATAGCAGTGAGAGATCTCTGCTGTCAATCTGAATTTCATATTTGACTGTTTGACTTTCCAGTAATGGTCTTTTAATGACAGTTTTGTTTAATATTAAGGCTCCTCCATTCTGCTTTGGTTAAAAACCCAAACAGAACCTTGTTGCCACCCAGGGTAAATCTCAGCAAGTGGTGTAACATAAATCAGTCTGTGTCCCACAGCCAGCAGAGTGAAGCTCTGGCCTTTGGTCGTGGTCATTGGGATCAGTGAACTAGAGCAGGAGCTGGTCACTGTTCCCAGTGCAGACTGGCACTGAAGAGCAGGGCAGTGGCTGGCCAGAGGGTTTCATGCTTTTCCATCAGTGGCAGGAGAGTCTAAGGAGACTCTGAACCTCTTTTCCATCCACCATGCTCAGAGGTTTTTCTGCCAGTGCACCAGATGTCTCTCTCTTCCCTGCTTGACTGTTTGGTCCCAGCTTTATTTCCCTTTCCTTGGTCTCTTTTCTACCTCCCAGTGCTCATCTCTTTGTTCAAGCATTTTTTTCTGACTTCCTTCCCTTATCTCTCATTTATTTACATTTTTAATCAGACTCTGTCTAGCCCTGCAATTCCCTTTTCCACCATCACACTGGCAGCAAAGAAGAAAAATCTGTGGGAAGCACAGGACAGAAACTGGCCGCCCCTGATTCTGAGGAGCTGAAATGTGTTACAAGAACATCTGGGTGTGCCCTGGAGCTGTGAAAAGCAAGTTCAGTTGCTGTCTCCATGCAAGCAGAGTTCAGGAGGAGTAAGGGCTGAAAGGCAGGAGGAACCTCAGTGAAAAGCCAAGCCTGGAAGGTGGTTGCTGTCAAGCTTTCAGAAGTCTCTACTGATCCAGGGGAAAACAAACTGACTTCCAAAAACAACAGCTCAATAGGTTTTCTAGGCACTGGCACAGTCATCCTTGGCACAAAGGCAAATTTCCTGCCATAGTTTCACCTGGGGAAAGGGGCACTAAAGCTGCTGAGAAAAATCTCAGGTGTTGCCTGGCGCAAGCAGTGCAGTGGTTGAAATGCCTTGGCAGAGGCCCTAAATCAAAAAGTCATGGAAAAGTCAAAGCACACAAAGCCCACCTTGCTCTACAGGTCTCGGAGCTGGGTGAATAGGAATTGCTTCAAGGATTAATTCAGGTGAGCATCCTGCCTCAGCCAGGATACACGAGCCCTAGCTGATGGGATTCAGAAAACAGAGAGTAGAAAAGTGGTGGAAACAGGCTCATCTTGCAAATATTTGTTAGAAAAGCAGTGCCAGTTAGCAGCCATGATTAAAAACCAAAAAAAAAAAAAATGGAGGCAGGAGTAGAAGCCATTGTCAGGATTTTCATGTTCTGCTTAGGCTGCACATTTGATCTGTCACAAAACCCCCAAAGCCACCTGAATATGTCCTAGCTCCTGTGAAGGGATCTGGTTTAAAGGAGGAATCTGTTTTTAAAGGACACAAAATGTAATACTGGCTCTACTTTGGAAAGCCCATGTGATTTGATAAAAAAAGAGTTGTGCTTCACTGGCTTGTTAGAAACATGAGTTTTACTGTCAGTGTAAAGGCTTCTGTGATGAAACCAATCACTACATTGAGTAGAAAATTCATAAGGCTTTTAACCCAATTCTTTGGTTCCTAATTAAAATAACATCTAAGAAGCAGAGTTATACAGGCATGAGATATTAGCACAGTGCTTAAAATTAGGTTAATTCTAGAAATCATCTTTTTTAAAAGAATATTTAACATCCATGAGAGACTCTGCAAAAGCCATCTGTGGGATGTGAGATTTGTTATTGTTTATGTTAACACTGGGTATAATGGCAATGAAATCAAGGTTTTCTGGTGTTTAGATTATGCTAAAGACCCACAAATGATAATGGGCTTTGAAATTGGACTCTGAAGTAATATCAAATAGTGAATGTGATTAAATATAGATAAACAGAGCACAATCAGTCATGGAACAAGAAACCAAAAAAGCAGTTGTGAAAATGGAAATACAGGGCTGCAAACTGCCAAGAAAAGAGATTTCTCAAAGAAACAGAAAATGGCTCAGAAAATGTCCTGAGTTTAGGCAGAAATTTTGCTAATGAATGCATACAGGACTTTGGACTTCTGGGGAATATAATAATTTGTAAATCAAAAGGAGAGGTGTTTCTGTACAATGTACTAGTTAAAGACCACCTAGAGTAACTGACATTGTGCTTCTGAAACAACCTAATTTCTCTTTATTGGGAAAAATTGAGATGAAGCGTAATATTATGCATCTCAAAGATTTGAGGGCTGCAGGAATTTAACAAAAAAATTAGACTTTTCCTTCAGTGCTCGATGAAAAAGCTGGTTTTGTAAACATTCTCACATCAGATTGGTAACGTTGCCCAGAAGAAAAAAATACGCGTGGAGAGGTGCAAGAGAGAAGAAATATTGCCGCTTCCAGCAATATTTATCCAAATCCCCTCCACCCCATGCCCCTGCCATACAAGGGGGGTCACTGCAATGGTGCTCTCAGAAGGCCCCTCCTGAGGAGGGCTCAGGTCTCTGAGGGCTCCTTGGGGCAGCTCTGGAGGTGCCAGAGAGGTCCTGGAGACCAACAACTCCTGTTTCACTCCATTTACAAGGGGACATGTCCTGCTCTAGAGAGCTTTCAATGCCCACAGAAGAAACACAATCGAGGGAAAAGAGATGTTTGCAATAATTTAAGTGGTAGGAGTAGAAACAGCATCTCCACACCCCAGAATTTTATGGTTCAGCAATACACCACTGCGTGTCTGAGCTGTAGAACATATTTGCAGTGAAGATTAATTCTGTCCAAAGTTTTTTTTTTTGTTGTTTCTGACCCTCAGTTCCCAGACCTGTCATGCCCCTTTCCTCTGTTGGTGCTGCTGTAAATCTGAGCTCTCTAATGCAGCTCCTACATCCGCCCTGTAGAGCACAAGCTGCTGTCAGAAACAGAAATAGTTCATGCCTCAACAGCTGTTCAGGAGGAACGCATTGCTCCTTGCTTGCCTCTCCTGTTCCCATGACACTGCTGTTGACAGGTTCTGAACATGTCACAGACACAAGGGAGGGGAACAATATAAGAATCAAGCTAAAATCCCCAGCAATAAGATATCTTGCTTCTAAGACCTTGTTTTCCCCTGTGTTTGATAAGAAAGTTCATTTATTACCCTGGTTTTAAGTGAGTTGTATATTTTACCTTCAGGATCCTAATTGCTTTTCAGATTGTGAATATCATTAATACTGTATATCTTCATTTTCTAGCCTAGGTAATAATTGAGCATTCAGTCATTGTTATACTCGCCATTCTGCCAAAATTTATTAAAATGAAGCAATTAACTATTGTCTTAAATGGAGTTTAGAGGTAAGGCTCATTAATTTTACACCCAATACAATTAACTGCGATGACAAATGTAAACTTTTTTATCATGGCTTTGTAGAGAAACCTTTTTTTTTATTATGCAGTGTCAGTGTTCCCTTTGTGCTGCACCTTTCTTAGTTTGTTTGGCCTCCTTTTATGAAGACAGCAGTCATTACTGTGTTTGACATTGGAATTGTTGTGAATCCCACCCAGAGCAATATTTGCACCCCCATGGTTGGTAGGCAGAAGGCAGCACCCTCCTGGACAAGAGCTTCAGATGCAGAAATTCACAGCTAAGGGCTGTCACACAGAGTGGCTTGATTTCAAAAGCTGATTTCCCCCCTGCCCTCAGCTCAGCTATGAACCTTCCAGATGAAGTCCTTTTCTAATTAAGGTCCTTAATGCAGATGAACCTAGTGATGTAGCTACATGTTCATGAACAAGGTCAGAGAGATGAGGACTCCTGATGAGAAGTCCAGAAGGAGCACTCAGGAGCATAATGTCAAGGCACATGATTAAGTGCTTTGCTGAATGAAAGCCTCAAGATCTAAATATACCCAGCCAGGCTCCCCAGAGGCCCCACAGCACATCAACTCAGACCCAAAGATGATACTTAAGTTTCATTCCATTAAATTTTCTTCTTTAACACGCAACTTCCAGGGCAGTGTTATCCATATTCCTCAGTTTGGCTTATTCCTTCTCTAAAACAAGGGGAAGAAATATGAATAATAGATAAGATAGGAGAGTCTGAGGAAAAATCATAAAATAATAGTTATAAACTCTGTCATTTGGTCCCAGCTCTGAACAGTACAGCTTTTCTGTGCCTCTGTCTAGCAGCTGGACAGAGCACTTTGAAAGTGTTTTCAATTCTTAATAGACTGCGTATTCTTGTCCAGATATCCAACTATAGTCACCTTGCAGGACATGTCTTCTGTTGCAGCTTTTGTGTCATTTGAGATGTAAATTACACCACCACTTGACTTACATTTATTTTAGAAGAGCAAGGAAAACCATCAAAATGGGGAAGGATCTGGATCTGGCTGTCTCCACACATTCCCACCTGCCTCCCCTGCCTCCACAGTGAGATAAAAGGGGGACAGTTGGTAAATGGCTCTTTGAAACATGCCAGACTTTCCTTTTGATTCATGACAGCTTTGAGAATCCCTGGGCTGGCTGCAAAAAATGCTGCTTTTGTAACCTTCACTCTGATCTGCTCCTAGGGGTAAAGGTACACAGCTAAAATCAAGAGGAGTTTGGCTTCTACCTGCAGGTAGGTTGTGATCAAACACCCAAGAAATGCCTGAGATCACCTATTCCAAACCCCTGGCAATGAGCAGCAACATCTTCAACTGGATCAGATTTCTCAGAGCTCCATTCAATTTAAGATAAAATGAAATCCAACAATTTCTGAGTAAACAGAACAACTTGATCTTCTCAAGAGAAAAATATTTCAGTAAGGACAAGTACCTTATGTGAAACTATTTTGTGCTAAGGGAAGACAAAAATAACCACAAATAAACAACACTGAGTTTGTGTTTTCATTGTGTTACCAGATTAAATCTCAAATCTGAGAATGCTTCTTGGGTCACAAATTTCGGTTTTCAACTTATTCTCATTCCCTGGGAGAGTTAGTGAGGTAGCAAAGGAGACTCCAGGGAAGTCACAGATATGTCAAGGCCTGTAAGTAATATTTCAGGAGAGGTCCTTTGTGATTTTGTCTGGGTGATAGCACTTCAATGCAATCAGCAAGAGAATTTGTGCCTTTCTGGGAATCTTTCACAGAATTAGTTGTGGCCATTCTTCAGTGTCAAATCCTCAGGAGCCGGCAGATTCATACTTTCAGTGAACAAATAAGATCAACAGTGAATTATTTGCTTCAGCAGTAATCTTCCAGGTAGAAAGCCTCATTTCTCTAGTGTGGAAAGGGAATTTAAATTAATAACATTCAAAGCATCCAACTTAAAGTACTACCCCACAAAAGGCCCATAACTGCTTAAAATCATCCTCAATTCCAACCTCATCAGAGAGTTTCTACTCATGATACACCCAGTCTGGTTTCATAAATCTGCTGGCTGCAGAGCAGGAAGCCCAGGTCACCCCCAGGTCACACATGCCCTGTGTTTACCCAGAGAACAATGGCGCAGGGGCACTGATTTACCAGATTAGACGTGACCCCGCTTCCTGAGCTGCACAGAAGAGCCTGCCTGTGATTAGTAGCTATCTGTGAAATGTTCAAAGTGAATTGAGACTTAGCAGCCTCATCTGACTCCCCAAAGGTCTGTAATCCCTCTGCAGGGGGGTTCAGATGAGTTGATGTGACGTTATTGGTAATTAGGCAGCTTGAATAGCAGAGAGCCTTTAGGGGGCTGGGTAAAGTCTGCTTTCTCCAGGGAGTGTGTTCTGCTTTCTCCAGGGACTGTGTTCTACACAGTGAAAGGAGGGAAAAAAAGCAGCAAAACAAACACACAGTTTCCAGTAAAGCCAAGAAACAGCCACTCATGCTGCCCATGGCTTCTTTGCTTTCTCCTCCAAACAAGCTCTCTCCTAGGAGGTTCCCTGTGCTGGTTTGTTTCCAGAAGCAGTGGCTGCTTCCCCTGTTGGTGATGTGAATATCCCAGTTGTGGCCCTAGAGAAAAGGAAAGAAACACCACAATCATTCAGAACCTCATTTCATGCCTATTTAGATCACCATTGACTCCAGTAACCCTGAAAGAATTCTATTCCTGTCTGTGGCAGATTTAATGGTTGGTTGTCACTTTATTTTAAACATTAATACCATGTTTCATTTCCATAAATAGAAGACCCAGGTGTTTTCTCAGGATTAAAAGGGCTGTTTTCTCGTCTTCTTTCCCTTTAATTTCCTGCTTCAGTTCAGGGGGAGCTGGATTCTACAGCTCCTGACTCTAAATCCTTGCTAGGGTAAAAGGAGTCTGTGCCAGGGGTCCTGGCAAGGACAGTTTCATATTGCAAGTTCATCTTAAGTCACTCTATTGCATTTTCACTGTTCAGCCTCCAATCCAAGATTATCTTTGCCCATCTGTTATTTATCCTACTGGTTACATGATCTGTGGATTACCCAGCTTTTCTTTTAATATCTCATTCTGCTCATGTCCATTCATTACTTGCTGCTTATTTGTCAAAAAAGTTGCCAGCCTGCAATTTTACTTGAGGCAGTGGCGGGATGCACAATGTCCAGCTGAAGGGTTTGTGCACACATCTGCAGCTATCTCTAACAGGGACAGCAGAATTTGGGAGAAGCACACAAGTATCCACTGCATGCTCTGAGGAAGTCCAGATGGCCACGAGGGGAGATTTTTCCTGAGTGATGCTTCTTGAGGAAACATGTACCCACCAGTGTGAGCTGAACATCGCCATTTGATATTTCCACTGATTGTTTTTTCACTGACCTCTGTAATTTTCAGTCACAATCACCCAGTGCTGCCTGTGCATGAGAACCAGCCTTGCAGAAGCAGCACCAGTTGACTTTGGGAGGAGTTCTGCTGTTGTTCCTGAATTGTTGTACTTCTGCAATTTTGTGTTCCAGAAGGGTTTTGACTAGCCCTGTTCTTGCTGAGACATAGTGTGGGTGTTCTAGCACTAAGGATGCAACCAAAAAGAAAACCCTCTTTCCCCCAAAATAATTCTAGTCCAACTACAGCTACTGCACCTGAATCATGAATTAATACATGTACTCTGTAAAAAAGAAGCAGAAAAAAAAAAACCCCATGGACACAAGAATAGTTAGAAGAGAGTTGTTACTTTAGGGCACTGTAAGCCATAAATTAGCTACACAGAGGTTTAGCAAGTTGTGTGCATTAAGCTCTATCTGATTTTAAAGGCATTCTTCCTATCTTTTTTTCATGATAAATAATTTTTCAAGAGAGAGACTGAAAATGTGATATTGCTGCTACTGCTGGTATGCACTTTGCATCATCCAGCTTCCTTAAAGCTTCACTTAGGGCTATGTTGGGAGATGGAAAAGCAGAGGGAAAGTCACTGCTCACCTTAGGGAAATCAGCTTTGAATTAATAGCATAAAACAAATAGCTGTGAAAACTTGGAGCTGGCAAGGCCTGGGAGCATGTTGTACAAACAGAGAGGAGAGACTAATGGGAATAGTTCAGACAGGAGGGGAATATATAGGCAGTTAAACCTTGATTTTTTTTTCCCCATCCTAACACCTCTCCACTGCAATCCCTTGGTGTGAAAGCAGAATTAGTCTCAGCTGTTTTGTTGCCATTTTCATGGGAAATATAATAAAATTATCAGGTATAAAATGCTTTGAATTCTTTAAATTGTCTGTATTTGTAAAGTTGTTGATATTACCTTGTGTACAGCCATCCTCTTGGTCACAGTGTGGATGTACAAACCAGTGACACTGCTTGCAGAGGATTGTGTGAGCCAGGAGATGGAACAAAGTCTCCTGCACCCAAACTCAGCATGGTTTACACCAATTGTATTTCCTGTTGCTCCCTTTTATGTTTCTGTACAAGTTTTTGTTACCTAAAGAACAAGTAATAATAGCCCTAAGGAAGACACAGAGGTGCCTGGCAGCATCTTTGCCTTTGAGTGATTGTCCTGGTTTAGGGCAAATTTGGGAGGAAACTTCCAAAGGGGTTCCTCTGGAAAGCAGATTCAAGCAGCTCCTCCCCCAGCTGGCTTGGGAAAATATTTCCTTGAAGAAAAGTGGAAAAACCCTCTTTATTTAATAAGCAAAGTATTCACAAGCATAAAAAATTAATTATATTAAACAATCAAACCTCTTGCTGTTCTGAAGAGATAGCAAATTCAGAAGGTCCATGTTGTGGGGGGTAGCTTGGCTCACTGAGTCTCTTATCAGTCCCTCCTGTGCTGGAAATGCCACATCCCTGGCCCCAGTGGGCCACAGGTGTGAGCTCCTGGTGTTTTATTGGGTTTTCAGTCCAGAGCAGGTTTGAACAGTTGCAAGAAAAAGAAAAGCCACAGTCCAGGGAACTTCACTGCCTCAGCTAGCTAAAAAACCCCAAAAACTAAAAAGGGAAGGAGAGCTCTCTCCTGCTGTCCATCCGTGCTGCAGACAACACAGTCCAGGAGAGAAAAATGCTGAAGATCTCTATCTCTGTGTTCTGAAAACAACCACCTCAGACATTCCACCACTTCTCCTTTTCCCCTACCCTTCGCCCTCAGATCTAATTTTAAAGGTGCAAAACTTGCTTCTGGGCTAAACTGACAAATGGGGATACAATTCAGCCTCATAAAGTCACCCTAGAAGAGTGATAAAGGATAGATGGATAGGGGAAGAAAAGCTGGGAAATGGTGCTGTGAGCTGTTACTGATGTTACAAATGGACTCTGACTGCTGAGCTCATGGGCACAGCTTTTTCTATTATTCAGTTATCCTCTTTCAGGCTTGGGAGGGAAGCAGGAGGCCAGGACAGGCTGCTGTATTTTCTCCAGGTGTGGTTTCCTCCACACTATGAAAAATACTGTGTGAAATGGCTGAAAACTCTTAGTCTGTATAGGTTTTATTGGGCCACCATGGAAAAGAAAGTTGTGCTGGCTCTGCTTGTTATGTCGTGCAAAGAGAATGGAGATACTTTTTACTCTGAGAAAACTTAGGATACTACTGACAGAAAAGGAGGAGCTGTGATTTCAGTCTCACAGCCAGAGGAGGATCCAGAAAAAGTGACTGTCCTCATGTTCCCTAAACCCATATTTTCAGGATGTGTCTTAAAATGCTGATTATTGCTTGTGGAAAGCAAAGGGACCCCCAGTGTTCCCTTGCCCCTGTATTGCCCATGTCTGGGTTCTGGCAGCCATGTGCAAAAACATCTGAATAGAAGAAAAATAGATTTTCCATAATGCCAAACTAAAGGCAACTTTTTTTTTTCCTAAACAGCATTTACAAGCCATTACCCATCACATCCAGAGTATTACCAGAGCTGTCAAGAGAAAGAAATCAGTGTGGAAACAGCATTCCACTGGGAAACGTGAAATGGCAACAAGTTGGTCCCTCTACAATATGTCCAACACTTTATATAAAATGATGTACAACTAACCTGCAATGAGTTCTGCACAGGAACTCTCTTTTGGGATGCTGGCTTGTGATTCACTTGCTTGCTCAGAAAAAATAACTCCTTATAAAAAAATATAATTCTTTGTTTCCCTTCTCTTTTGTTCCAGCGCAGACTAATGAAGAAGCTGAGTGATTCAGCTGCTAATGTGCTCATGAGGGGGATATGTTTCAGCATTTATGATGATTCTGTGGTGATTACAGCTCTCTCTCAGTAGCTTTCCTTGCCATGCTCTCTTCAATATGAGTAACAAGTGGTTTCTGGCACTTCTGTGGAGGACTAGGTATTATCTCAGTGATGCTGTCTTCTCCTCTTTCATCTGCTTTCTGTTTCTAGTGCTTTGTGTAGATCTCTTCCATTTGTGTTCCCCTCACATATTCAAGCTCTCCCTCAAAATTTAATTTTGCACTCCAGCTTTGATTAACCTGTGCCAGTGTATGGTTAACAGCCAAGTGAGGGCTCAGGGACACTGGAGGAATTTCCTGCAAGCATTTACCCTGTGCTCCTTCAGTTATGATTTCAGCTCCCAGATAGAATCCCTAGACTAACAAACTGTGACAAAGTGGGTCAAAGCTGCAGCCCTCTCCATCTTTGTTTCTTCATGATCTTGTCTTTTCTTCCTTCATTCTCCCTTGTTTTTCTCACTCTGATGTCTCTGCTTGCTCTCTATTCCTAGTTCTTTCCTCCATTGATCAATCTTGCATCCCCAGCTATTAGCTGCCTTTATTTCCTTCATAGCTTCCTTTCCTGAAGTGGTCCAGTCCTCCAACATTAAACATTTCTGAGAGAAAAAGCACTAGCTAAGCTGATTTTACAAGTCATTATCCATCACACCCAGCTCCTTGCCAGAGCTGTACTCACCTGCTTTCTGTTAATCTTATCACCTCCCTAATTTCCTTCTCCTCTCAGCTAACTGGAAATGCTGATGAAAACCATTAATTCCATTTTATATTCCCCCAGCCATTTTTCTGGCTTGTTTTTCACCCAATTTTAGCTTCTCCCTGACCTCTCACTGACAACTCTTTTTTTGGCCATGGCTCCAGATCTCAGCTCTCTTCCCATCCTCCTTGATGCTTCTTCTAATGTTATTACTCACTCCTCTTCAACACTTTATGGCTTACAGTCCCCTTAAGTAACAACTCTCTTCTTACTATTCTTGTGTCCATGGGGTTTTTTTCTGCTTCTTTTTTACAGACTTTCCTCTTATTGCTTCTGTTCTGTAAATGGTGCCAGCACCATTCCTCCCTTCCCAGCCCCAGCACTCACCCACATTTAACCCTTCAATCAGCTTTCTCTGTTGCCATCCATCAGGTTTCTTGTCATTCTGGATGAATCATGGTCACCCTGGATCTCCATACCAAAAAATCAAACAGAATGATGGCTGAGGAGCATCTTTCCATGGGAGTGTCTTGGTGTTGAGCAGCTTTCTGTGCATTTCACACTTCCATGTAAATTCAGATGAGTTATGTGTAAATAAATATTGCCCAAAAGGCATTTTATGGGTCATCCAAGCATTTGTAAAAGCTAGGTCATAAGCAAGCACATCTTTACACTGTGGGAGAAGTTTTACATCAGGAATATTCCAGGGCCTCCTAGACACTATGTCCTATTAAGATGATCTGTTGTAACTGCTGTGCCTCCCTTAGGACACAGCAAAGAATCATTCCTTATACATTATTTACACAGAGCTCTAGCCTAGGTAAATACACACGGTAATGCTGACTGGGTCATTTTGCACCTCACTGTACTCATGCTCTTTTTCTTGCTGTGGTAAAATACACTTGTTTGCAGCAGCTGTTTCATCAGAACATCCTTCAGCAGGGTTAGTAGTGTCTCTCAGGCTGTGGTGCATACATTTGCTGGGGGATACAGAGAAAATTGAAATAGAGGAGATTATTTTTTAAACCCCAAGATACTTGTCACTTAGGCTGTAAATCAGCTGTATATTATACAGATATGTTACTGCTTTTTAAAATGTTTGTATTTAAAAATCCACTATGCTGGAAGCTGCAAATTCCCTCTGGACTTTCTGCCATTAGATTATTTTAATTATGCAGCAGCTTCATCCTTCTTTGAATACAAAGGGCCTGATTTTCTTTGTGTTAAAGACACCCAGGCACTTTCTAACTGGAGCAGGAGTAGCTCAGACCTCTTCACACTTGCTCCCACCAAGCTGCCAGCTTCCATATGGCTGGGGAGAAGGGGACAGTTCTGGTGACCAGACATCCCCAGTGACAGATGCTGCACTTCAGGGAGGCTGCAGGTGAAAGGAGTGGCTGGAAGCTCCTGGGAGCTCAGCCCTGAGCAGGGGCTCACACTCCCCAAGGGTGGGACCATCCTGTGGTGCCAGCCCTGCTGTGGGCACCTCCCAGGGCTCAGAGAGGGAGCTGGGCTGGGATGAGGGGTTGTCCCTGCAGGAGAAGGTGGCAGGGGCTGAGCGTCTGCTCTGGTTTTGCTAAGAGGTGCAAGCTGTCTTTTCTACTGAGCTTTCTTAGCAAAACTGTCTCTGACATGGACAGTAAATGTACAACCTTACTCCATTTTGGGGTGATATGAAGAAAGAATTGTGCCTCAGCCAATGCCTTTTTTATAGTCTCCAAGACATGCAGAAAAATGTATTTGATGCCATTTGAGAGTGCTGCACTCACACAAGTAGAGGGGAGGGTGTGGGCAGGCAGCTGCACTCACCCAGCCCGCCCTGTGCCAGGTCCAGGGAAGCCCAGGCACTTGGCTGATCCCTCTGTCCACCAAACCTTTTTCTCCCCTGAACTCCTACAGTAATTGCTTTAAGTCTGTGCAAACTTTTAGCATTTACAACACCTGTAAGTCTGACAAAACTACCACATCTTAAATATTCATTGTGCAAAAAAATTACCCACCCTTTTGGTTTTGATTTAAACTTGCCACCTCACATCATTTCTAATTATGACCTCCAATTCTTGTACAATGAGGGTGAAGTGCAATCACCACCTTGCCTCCTCCACTGTGACGCTCACAACTTGTATCTTTGCTGGTGGTTCTATTCAGTCTAGTGGCTTATATGGAAATAATTTTGTACCTCTGTTCACCTTTGCAACTTCCTCTGTGCATTATCCAATTGTCTGTATCCATTTCAAGAGGAAGGATAGAAATTGCACGCATTACTTCAAACATGAGATTATTTAATGGGTTCATATAATGGCATAATGATGTTTTCTGTTCTATTCTCTATTCTTCTCCTTTTTATTTTATCATTTTTTGATTGTCAGTGAGCATTCAGCTAATAGATGCATGAAAGTGACTTTTCTAACCTCAAGATGTTTTTCTTGAGTGGTAATAACTAGCTCACAGCCCATAATCATGTATGCAAAGTTAAGATTGTGCTTGGATTTTTTTGGCATTTTTAAAACGAAGTTCATTACTTCACACTTTGGTGTTAAATTTCATCTGCTGTTTAATCATGAAGTCACATAGTACTATAATTCTTCCACAATTCTTTTCAGTTCACTTGTCTTTTACTAATCTGAATAATAAAATATCAGCAAGTCTCCTCACTGACAAGGCTCTTCTCCACGTCCTTTGTGTATAATTTGAAAAGTGCATGTGCTGGCATCCTCTGTAGGGTGGCACTGGGGACAACCCTACACTTTCCTGCCCTTTTATTCCTACCTCCCAGCCAACTGCTTGTCCATGCAAAGATTATTCACAATCATATTCCAAAACAACTAACTTTTTAAGAATATCTGGAAAAACCATTTTTCAAAAGCGTTTAGGAAATGTGAGGAGTTACATCATCAGACTAGAGTCTTTTGTGCAGAGACAAGTTTCCTTCAAAGTACTCCAATAGACTTGAGCAACATTATCTTTTTCTTTCTCTGCAAAAGTCTCAGCTGTGGTATTTTTGAGGTCCCCCACTGAGGAGAGGAAATGATGAATCTGACTACCGGTTCTTAGAAGGCTAATTTATTATTTTATGATACTATATTATATTAAAGAATACTATACTAAACTATACTAAAGAATAGAGAGAGGATACAGATAGAAGGCTAAAAGATAATAATGAAAAACTTGTGACTCTCTCCAGAGCCTTGACACAGCTGGCTGTGGTTGATCATTAAGTTAAACCAATTCCCATGAAACCCCTCAAACAACCACCTGTTGGTAAACAATGTCCAAACCACATTCCAAAGCAGCAAAACGCAGGAGAAGCAAATCAGATAAATATTGCTTTCATTTTTCCTCTGAGGCTTCTCAGCTTCCCAGGAGAAGAAATCCTGGTGAAGGGATTTTTCAGAAAATATGATGGTGACACTCAGCTTTTCCTGATATATCCCACATTTCGTCAAGGTGCCTGTTAGTTTTTGATATACTACAGCTTCTACCAATTTACCCAGTGTGACAACCATCCTGCCCTGAAGCTTCAATTCCCTGATTCTTCTTCCACAATCCTTTAAACCAGCATTATGAGGCCATTTACTCCTTGATATTAAAACAGTTTTAAACAAAAGACCAGGTACTACCTAGCAGCTCACCTATTTTATACTTCAGTATCTGCATATATGTATTCACCTAGTTTTTGGTGAGTACCATCTAGTCTATGCCTTTTGTTAGTCACTTTTTCAGCTGTCTCATCTGGACTTACTCTTTATCTGAGCTCTTTTTATGCCTTGATCATCCTCTGGCACTAAAGGTTTTGCAGATGGAGCACCTGGAACAGATATTCAGAGATTTGAACAATAAAGGCCTTGGTTTGCATTCTGCTTGTGCATTCATTGCGATAGGAAAAGTGCTTTTTTTTTTCTTTGATGCATAACCTCAGCTACCCAAAAAGTGATTTTTTTTCCCTTAAATGCTTCCTCTACATTGTTCTTTTAACCACAATTCTTAAAAAACAAAACACACAAAACCATGCATTTTATCTGTATTTAAGCATGTTATTTTTTATCAATTTAAGCATTCTCTGAGCTGCATGCCAGCTTTTTACCTTTTCAGATTAAACTAAAAGCTAAGGAATAAAATGCTGTAGATAGATTGAGGATTGAGTATGCAGACAGGGGGTTGATTAGTTAACTTTATAAGGACTCTATGATCTAGACGGGTTATATACACAGTTTAACAGAATGTACTAATTTTTCAACTAGATTTAAAGATCTCTGAGAGAAACTTTTCATCAGTGTGAAATTGCTGAGTAATCCATCCCTCTGCCTTTGAAGCCTGTGCTCAAATCTCTGTTCCGTCCCAGCTGTTTTGTACAGAAGGTGAGCAATTGCAGTGTATAAAATTTCTGCTGAAGTGAAATAGCAAAAAGGATCCCTTCTCTCCCATATGTGGCCAGAAAAACAGGTTTTACTCTATGAAAAATAACATTGATGAAAGATTCACATATGTGAACGATCCACATATGTGGGATCTACAACTTGATTAGAGAGAGCAAGAAAGGAACAGATGAACAGGTAAAGCCAAATGATGGTTCAGGTAAAAGGTAATTTATCCTTCAGATGGACCCAGCTGGAACCTCTCAAACACTTGGAAGACAATCCTGGAGCTTGAGTGCCAGAGGGCTTTAAAATGAGGGAGCAGAGAACAGAAATAGAGGGTTTACCTCTCTTCTGTGGAGCAGATGCTTTCTCTTCAGGACTTGAGCCAGCAATGGATTCCCTAACACCTTGTGATTCCTCATAATGCCATTCAGCTGATTAAACCAATAATTAAACTTAAATTGAATGGAGATCAGGGAGATGAAGGTGTATATGAAATAATTATGCTGGTTTTACATTTGTAGCTTTCCTTATCTGCAAACCTTGTTTGCAATCTTAACTCTAAATCCGCAAACTATATGCTTCTTTTCTCTAAAAGTTAATGAAACAAGTGATGCAGTTTGACAGAGCCTGAGCAGCTGAATTCTCTCTGCCCCACAAGCATTTCCCAACTAAGGCATTCTCTTATCTTTTTTATTTTCCTTCATAGACAGTTGAGGCTTGATATCTCTAGGCTTGATATCAAGTGATGATTTTGGGAGATCTAGGCAAATAATAACATTCTGTAATCTCAGAACTTTCACCAGTTTGTTGGTCCATTAATAATTTTCCTTTGCGCTGCTAAAC
>NW_005054759.1:15476-15800 GCF_000277835.1 Geospiza fortis | reverse complement strand
TGCTGAACAAAAAAATTCCTCAATGTCTCCTAAAATAGTCATGCTCCACTAAGATTAAAAGTTAAGTGCTTCATAACAAGTAAATTATCATCTGAAAAATATAGCCTTTGCTTAGTTAGCCTTTGGGAGGTGTGGAAGCTCTGTAGGTAATAGCTAAGAAAAAAATAAGGGAAAACAGAAAAACTTTGCTGCCTGATCTCATTATATTGACATTGGGTGCTTAGCAGGACTTGGGAAATGAACTTTTGTAATGTAGAATAAGGGCTACATCTAAAAGTCTCCACTGGTACAGGGTCACACTGTGCTGAGGACTCTGAATATAAA
>NW_005054759.1:0-15449 GCF_000277835.1 Geospiza fortis | reverse complement strand
TAAGATATAAACTCAGTTATGAAGTACTTATCTTAAACCTTCTTTGAAGTCAGAAGGATTTTAAATGCAACCCTCCCTTAACTTGAAATTCAATTCTTTCAACCCTTATTGTTTGCTTCTTAAAGTTGCTACAGACTGTTGGGTCAGGTGGTCTTCTTACATATTGGAGACAAAAGGCTTTGATTTAGCTGTTCACAGAGTCTGTGCAGGAGCCTTAATTGTAGATAATCCTTAAGGACCTATGCAGGAGCACTGTGTTTCCTCTCTAATGCCATTGCTAAAGTTCTTATGAATAAAGAACTTGGAGGCAATAAACTTGCAGCATCAAGTTTCATTCTCTTCCTTCTCAGCTCAGTAGAAGTCTTTCAGTGAAGAAACTGAGGGAATAAACTTTGAATTCCCAGAAATTTAGGATTGAAAATGGTGATTTTGACTTCTTTACACCAAGAAGAATGATTTTGATAACCTGACCTACAGAGAGATGAGCCATGTTGACACACAGGCATGACCATGTAGCTTGCAGACACCTCCACATCTGCTGAATTGCAGAGGCCTGAGCTGGCCCCAGCCAAAATGCAGAAGCAGGGATTCAGCTGGAGCTGGGGGGCCCATATTTCCATCCAGGTGATGCTGGGCAAATTCACAGCTTGTTTCTGCTGCAGTAGATGCAATAATATCCCAAACACCCACCAGAGCCTCTGTACCTGTGCTGCAGCGCAGCTGATCTCTTAGAAAAGAGACATGTTAGAAAACACCCAAATGATTTGAACAAATGTATTGTCTTCCACTAAAGCAATATTTTCTGTAGAGGAAAAGAAAGTAAAAAGATGATAATAGATACCAAGTGAGAAAGGAAATTCCCCATCTACTGGATTTGTTCCTCATAGCTCTTAGTCCATATTTCACACTGCATTAATTTTGAAAGGTTTGCCAGTAAAAGTACAATTTTTTTTTAGTATTAGAGAAAGATGTCCTAAACCAGGACACTTTGGTTCACCCATCCAGCTAATGGAAAAAATTAGAATCCACTTGGATTGCTGCTGTGGGAGTAGTGATGTACAGGAAATGTCCTGCTTCTGAAAGGGCTCTTTAGCCTAAAAAAGGATAACAAGAACAGTGTCTGGAAGTAAAGACAAAGCTAAATTTGAAAAAAGGACATGTTTTTTATTAGCATGACGATGTAACTGCTGGAGAAATTCCCAAAGGAAATGACAGATTTTTCTACTTGTTTCTCCTTAAAGCCAGTGCAGCTTTCTGAAATAAATGTTGTGATCAAACACAAATTTCTGGGCTAAACAACAATATCTGTTTGTGAATTGGAATAATGAAGGACACCAAAGAGGACAAAATGTTTCATTTAGCAGTTAAAGTCCTCCAGGTTTCTGAAGAGGCTCATATACTTGGTCTGAGTAGGGCTGTAGGGATGCAAGATTCACTCCAATATATTATTTATTGTTACTATATGTTTGCAATTCATTATTATTTATTTGCAATTAGAAAGATGATGATTTTCACTTTAATATTCAGCAGCATATTGCATTTTTAGGGAACAGGGCATTTCATTTGTGGGACAATATATTCTCAGTGCAGTCATGTTTGATGTGGTAATGACATGACCCCAAACTGGGACTTCAGTTTAAACTTCCTAAAGAAAAAGGTATCAGAGAAGAATTTCACTCCAGTTTGAACTGAGATTATTTGAGTTGATTTCCAATGTGATTTCTTTCTGTTTCTGAAGAACATAAATCCTCTAACACTAGGGCTGTCAAGGGTAGTGTCAACACAACTTTGCCAAGACTTTGTTTTCACTCCATCTCCATTTACTTTAAGAAGTTGCCATGCTGAAATAAGATGCATGCTGGTAATGTAGGATTTTACTATCTAACCCTTTGCATATTCTCCCTTCCTGAAAAGGCATCCTCTGGTTTTCTGAAAGGAAAACGCATTTCTCCTAGATATCAATAAACTTTAGAGGACATAAAAAGCACCATTGCCTTTTTCTTTTTTCAATTTAAATCCTATGAGAAAATCAAAGCTGAATTATTATGATCTGTTCTAAAGTTTATTAACAAAAATGTTGCCTAGCTTCTTTCCAGTGGGTTGTAGTAGAAAAAAAAAATCACAACCTAGCATCAAGAGGGAAACTTGGCCCTAATTCAGCTCTGTATAAACAACTGCTTATGATACATTTGCTGAAAAATTATATATATATGCTTAAATATGTAGCTGAATCAGGACTTTTCCATGTCCCATTATAGTTTACATTCAGCTGCTTTTCTCAAGCACAACTAGAGTTTGAATTGAGGAGATGTTTCAGCTCTTATTTAACCCTTCCCTACATTCAAGATAATTAACTAAGATAATTAACTAAGATGTCTGACACTGGTGGAAACACCTCTCTCCTCTTAGCATGGGCAGCACAGGGGCACAAATGTCCCCAGGCCCCTGGGAGTGTCACCTCCTGTGTGCAGCACTTGCAGAGAGACATGAACCCCACTGGGATCAGCTTCCCAAGCCCCAGTGATCCAGCAAACATCCAGGGAGGATGGGAGGAGCTGCTGCTCTTCCTGGCACTCCCTCTGCCAAGCCAGCACTGCAAACCCTGCCTCTTGCCAAAGGAGGAGTCCTTGGAAACCACTTATGCCAGCCCTGTTCTGGGGGTAGCAGTCTTTGTGAATACGTGGCTTCTCCGGAGCCGACTGACAACATCGAGACACCTGGACTGAATCCACCTCTGCACATATAAGGCCACGGCGATGCATGCAAAGAGACACAAAGAACATTCGGTCATCTCTGGCTCGGGCAGAATAAACTGTATAAGAACTTGCTGTGCGAAGCAGCATTCGTGAACAGGGGGAGACCCTGACATTCAGAGTCAGATCCGTGTTCACCCAGCGCCGATCCCGGGCTTGACACTGACTCTTTGGCTGTGGTGGTTTCGACGACAGAACTTCGGTCTCACAGACAAATTAATAAATCTTTGCTAAATTTTCTTATAAGTTTGGCTCACGATTTGATCATTTATAACACTCAGGTTATGCCTGTACCAAGGGATTCAGGAATATTTTCCCAGTCTTGGTCCCACATCCTGATTGCATAGTATTACCTTGAAAAAAATAAACCTTCTCTCCTTCATTCCCCATGGCCATAGGAGTCAGTGCACTTCAACCATCTCCAGATGAAAGCTCAGATGTCCTGAGGACACTCATAGCCTCAGTGCCCTGCACAGCTATCTTGGTGGTGATCCTGGCAGAGAACTTTGTTGTCTTGGTCATGATACTTGGCAGAAACCAGGAAGATGTGCCTTGATCTGTCATGGCTGGAAACAATGATCCCTGCTCAACCAGAGCTGGTTGAATGTGGAACTGTACAAGTTGTGGTCCAGATCTCAGCCCAACCAGTTCTCAGGAGGAGCACCAGTGTCAGCTCTAGATGTACAGAGTGGTTTTTATTCTGAACAAGTTTTTAATTCAAGTTGGCACAGCCTGGAAAGGAATGGCCTTATTTCTGTCCCTGGAAACAATGGAGCTGTATCTCCATGTGCTTTCTCACTTAGAGCTGAGTCAGCTCTGAAGCTCTGGCATGGAAAACCCACAGCCCAGGTAGCCAAGAGCCAACTGCCCTCAGCAGTGCTTTATCTCACACATGCATTTTTCAGGAGGGCAGGAATTCTGTTAAGTGTTGGCACTGTGAAACTCAGGAGAAGAACACATTTGATGTCAGCTGAGTAAGTAGCCAAATTATACTCTCTGGGAGAGCAGGCCAAGTAGTTAAAACACATTTTGCAGTAGTTGAAACACAAGCTGAAATCCAGAACAGCAATCCTCACATTAGCAATACAGATGTTTTACAGGTACAACTGTTCAGCTCTGCACACCTACAGCTCCCACCGACATCATGGTGAAAATATTTGCATTGCATGAGTGGTGGGATTATCTTTGCAATCATCTGAGATTCTGTAAGGGAGAGCTGACTGCTTTTTTTAGGGACAACAGAATAGAGCACAAGTCAGCTGGTGTAATGAAAATATTCATCCTCACATCACACCAGGAAAAAAAAAATCACTAGAGAATGGTTAGTCAATCCCATATTCCCAGTACAGAAATGCTGACTCTTAAACAGAAGGTATAAAATATTTACCTGTGTCTGGAGCAACCCATATCCTAATGGTACAAGTTCCTTTGCAGTCAGAGGAGAAACCAAGGAGGAATGGTACATTGACTCAAGTGGGAAAGTGGGTCACCAATGTCCCAGGTTTTGAACTATTCTGAGGTTTCTTGGTTGAATTTTCCTATGTAAGATTATATTCTTTTTTTTTTTTTTAATTCTGATACTGAATAAAACCTTCAAATCCTCTTTTTGTGAGCCTAAAGTACACTGTTTTGTTTCTTTTCCGGCAAGGCTGTCAGCTCCTTTGAGGAGCAGAAAGAGGGAACCCACACAGCATATGGTGATAGTTGCCTGCATTGCTGTTCCCAAAGAAAGCTGTCTGGCTGTCCTAAAAAAAGAAAGACAAAACATGTGAGGAGAAATGCTGCAGATTAGCACCAAGGATTACCTCAGACACCACTTTTTTTTTTCCTCAGAATATAAAGAGTCGTCAGGAGAAGATATTTAAACATATATTTAAAATAGTGAATATTCCTGTGTGAACCACTGAAATTACTCAATCTGGTAACCTGTCAGATTCTATATGCTAAATAATGCAGTTATAGTAGGTATGCTGGTACATTCATATTCCCAAGATACCTGGGAACTTGTACCAGAGCCCTCAGTCTGAGTCTTGACCCGGTTAATTCTCATGACACCACCTTGAACAGTGCCTCAACTACCCCTAAAACTTTTTGCCTCTTTAGGATCATCATCAGATTTATGTGCAGTGCAAATGTACCTGAGCAGGATTGCCCCAAGCAATCTCCTTCAAAGGCTGTGCTGAGCTGTGTTGGCTCTGAATGCTCCCTGCCAAGAGTATTTGCCAGCAGCACTTATTTCCAGCCTTGCTGGTGATCAAATTCCTGACAGGACACCAAGAAACAAGAACTATGCAGCTTTAAATTAAATGCCATTGCAAATTGTCAGCAGCCTCCTTATCCCTGGTTATCAAAAGGCCTAGGGAATGAATAATTTAGTGAGAGACAGCAGAAGCTGTCAGAAGAGCCTTGGTCCCTGCCCTTTCTCTTTGCAGTGGCTCACCTGGTGACCACTGACCCTCTGATTTAGGTGTGGGAGTTGTTAATGTAGCAATTAGTGCAAGAGTTTAGAGCAGGGCAAGGTCTCAGCCTAACAGCATGGATAGGGTACTTGAGAATTCTGCTTATCATTTAAGTGGATTTCCTCTGTGCCTGGTTTTCGTGGTTCTCATCATTTAAGTGGATTTCCTCTGTGCCTTTTGTGGTTCTTAGGCAACCTTAGCTACAAGTGCAGATTTAGATAAATTGTGGGGAACTACACATTCTCAGAGATTATTCATCTGATATATTTTTGATGTCTATTCTACAGTGAGATTATCATGTCTTAGGGTCCATTGAGTGACAGATGAGCTCTGCATTGACAAGAAAGTGAGGCTTTAGTGGTAACTCACAGGGAAATAGCTCCACTGTAGCTACCTCCTGCTAGGCAGACAAGTCCCATGCTAAATACCTGTCCCAGCAAAATCACTCAGTCTGAGTCCCAGGATTTTTGACTCAAACCACATGTGAAAGGTGAATGTGCCTTAAAACAACATTTTGGGATTCCTCTGCTTACATTTTATATTGCTGTCAATAGAAGAAGGGTTGTTTCATTTCATTAAGCAACTGAGTACCTGTTCTGCAGATCTTATATGGGGGGAGAAAAGCAGTTAGATATCCAAGAACTATAAATCTGTATAACCACTCTACTTATCTTGGCATATGGAGTGGCTACAACAAAAAATTTGGCTGATCATCTTTCTTCAGCTGTCAGCTGCTCTGGACAGTGGAAGATTTCTATCCTTTACAAAGAACTCTGCAGTTGCCAAATGTCTCAAGCAATTCAGGAACCTGTCACAGGCTTTCCTGGGGCAGCCATGAGTGAAGCCTCACTGCAGAGGAGAAGGAAATGAACTTGCTTTGCTCTTTCAGTATGGATGTAATCAGCATCATTACCCAAGAGAATTGAGCTGTAAATCTGATGTCAGCTTCAAGGTTAGCATCATCCAGAGGACTTCCTAGGGAGGGATGGCTTTGCTATGGTGAGGTATTTTGACTTACTACTGTTGTGTTACTCTTGACTGTGCAGCCCTGCAGCTACACAAGCTGTTACCTCAATGGACATTTCCTGCCTGTGGTCCCTTAGGAAGGTGATTTGGAAGACCAGGACTATGTGCACTGACAATCCACATGCCAGAGGAGGGGCTGAAGTGCAGTGTTGGGAGTAGAGTGCTCAACTGCAGTTCTCCTTGGCCTTCATGGTCCCAAATCTGAATAAGAATGCATCTTCATGACACAGCAATTTCAGGATAAAAACTACCCCTGCAATACCACCTTCTACTCTCCTGTCCAGCCTGTGAACTGCAGTGAGCCTGCTTTCCACATGCCCTTATAATGAGATTTAACCTGCAGGGTCCAGAATGGTGACCAGGATAATCTGAGCCAGTGAATTCCTTCATTCTGTCTCCTTTGCTCTACTGGCTCTTTTGAAGAACAACTTTCTTCACCTGGGGCTTCTTCAAGTTTCTTCAGGAGTCTGAAGTCAGATGTGCCTCCCTCCCATCTCTAGGTCCCTGTCTGGCAGTGGATGTTTGTCTTTCCCTCCGGTTTTCCTTTTCTGTTCCTGCAGTTCTTCAGGGAGAGCTGTGATCCCTTAGCAACCCCAGGGCTACAACAGTCTGTCAGCATCACCACAGCCAAGCAGTGTTCACCCAAAGACCTCACCCCTACTGGGTGCATTCTTTCCCGCTATAGAGAATCTTCAGCACTCCCTCTCTTCTCTGTCTGCTGCCTGCCAGCACAATGGCCCAATGACAGATGTCTTGAGCTCATTCTTCCTCAAACAATCCTCAGGATGGGCTCAGGCACAGCTCCGAAGAAGGACCTGAGAGTTGTCATAACCTTTCAGTACCAGCTTCATGGTGGCAGACAGAGAGAGGTTCAAACACCTGTTAAAACTAAGTGCACCTTGCTGCTCCTTGTTATATGATGGATTCTGGCCACGGATTCTCCTGGAATGCTGGTGTTTCTGAAAGAAGCCAGAGAGGTTTCTCCAGAACTGCTACTCCCAAAAGCTGCACTCATTTTCTTATTCCCTTTCTTATGAGCCTGAAACCATAACTTTCCAAATGCCTTTTTGGTGAAGGTAGGAGTTTCAGCACTCAGAGATGTTATGGGCAGTGGCCCCATATTTATCTTAGCAAACACTGAGGCACTCCACTGAGCACAGGCTGTGAGTGGCTACAAACACAGGGAACACAGGACATGGTGACACTCTCCATGGAACATGGTTTTACATCACGGATCAAAACACAAGGCTGAACAATTTAATCACAGCATAACCAAAGGTGCTGTTAAGCAGCAAAGCCTCATGAAAGAGACATGAGGGGGTTTTGTTTCCTCTCCCAAGACTGCTGAGTGTGTTTCATCTTGAAGTATGAAATCTGGTTTATTTTACTAACAAATCTCAACCCCAAATGGGCAAAAAGACTTCAAATGTTCTTTCCCCTTTCCCATGAACATGCCCCTCTCTTTATTTTCTTTCCTCTCTGAATAACTTGAAAGTGAATACTCATGTTTAAACACCTGTGATAGAATATTTTTCTGTCTAACTCAAACAAATCTATTCCCAGCGCATTATTTTATAGTCTACCTTCAAATCTGTGTACTTGCTGATGTTGAGTGGACATTACAGAATCCTCTGCTGGAATTTCAGCACATTTTCTGCACATTTCTAAATTCTCAGAATAAATTATCACAGTAATTCCTTGTAATAATAATTATAATGATAATATTAATAATAAATTCCAAGAGGACAGATTTTGCCCTTATTTTATTCCCATGTAAACCCATGGGCAAAACTTCAGTCACAATACTTCAAAGCAAGATCTGGATAACAAATTTTCAATTTTGCAGAGCTCGCAGGACCAGATTTCTCTAATCTGAGGCTGGGCCCTAAGGCATATTTATGCACATGGAGGTTCATCCTTGTGCAGTCAAATCATGTAAGCTTCCATTTATAAATGACAGGATTTACACATGCAAGGGCTATAGTTGTTCTTTTAAATAAAATCTTGTGAAGGCGCTTGCAATTATCTGCAGGAATAGCAGTCTCTTTTCTGGCCTGATGGCTTTTTCTACCATATTTAGGTGAGAAATAGATTTCAGCATGACTTTTGTATAACACTTTTTATCATAACGACTCCTTCCACTGTCTTCAGCTGAGATGCTGACTGTGCACCTCAAGATCTTGGACTATTAGCTCTGTTCTCTCTCTAAAGGAAGTTTAACATCCTACAGTTAGGCTGAAAAATGGGTAGCATGCATGTTTCACTGTACCCTCCTAAGTTCAATTTCTGCAATATAAATTCAATTTCTACTACATAATGCAAGCCAATAAGACTAGAAACTGCTTTTGTAGAAAACCAGATAATAGCTTCTCTCTAGATTGCTTCTTGGCATAATAACCTTATTTGGTGGCATCTCATCACAAGACTGATGGGGCCATGCCTCTTTGTGGAGAATGGGTAATGGAGCACTGCAACAAGGCCCTGACATAGTTTAATTGGGAATAAAATGCATTTTATGCTAAGTCATAACATACAGGATTGGAAAGTGATTTTCAGTGTAACTCAGTTCCCTCTTTCTTTCCTGTTACTTTTTTTAGCAGGCAAATTAATAATCTGTAACACAGAATTATAATAATTGGAATTCTAGTATAGAACAGGCATGGACATAATTTAAATGAAGCAGAGCTGTATGGTGGCAGCAAGAAGCCTCAACTTTCATGGCCAAGTCACAGTCATAATGAACATGTTTGTGTGAGTTCCTGGAGTCAGCACTATCCTGGTATGGTTCTGTATACCTGTATTAATTATTGATGATATTGAGCTAAACAAATATTGATTTGTCTCTCATCAATATAATTGCCTTTGTAAAGTTTGTATTGCCTCTTGCCCTGATTCCTTTACAGAGGTTGAATAGTGACAGTGCTGACCATGTCCAGTTTTTCCTTTGGAGAGGATGTCTGGGGAGGTTGGAGCAGTCTAACAGCCTCCCAGGCCCACTTGGCCCATGGAGGATCTGAATACTTGGCCCTTGCACTGCTAAATAGCCTGGCATCATCTCAGTGTCCTCAGAAGAGATTTCACAACCCAAGGAGGAAGGTGTTTGCACCAGCTGGTAAGAGATCAACAGGCAGATGTGTTCCTTAAATCCTGCTCTCCCTATGTTCCAGTGATGCACTTAATGCATCACTTTCCACCATTCAGAATGAATCCCTAAGCTCTATTCTATCCATGGGAAATACAGCAGAGATCTGTACTGACTTACAAAGGAGACTGCAGTAGGGCCAGGCTTATGTATCACATGGATATTATATTTTTATCTACATGATTCAGTACCCTGTGTTGGATAATTCAGTATCCATAAAGGACCCAAATCACTTTTGAGAATATGAAACCTGTAGTGTTCACTGCAGACAGTGGACCAGCAGCATCCTCCTGCTTCTCCTCAACCGCTGCCAGAGTGCCTAAACCAGCAGCTGCTTGAGCCATGCTGTTGGATCTAGAGGATCTTTATCCAAAAGCTGTGGGGAAGCTGCAACAAGAGCAAATGAGAGTGATTTTCTTGGTTCCCAGCCCTTCCTCCCCTCAAGGAGCCCCATTCACACCACAGGTTCACCTGTGGCCTCGGGGTAGGAGAGGGACCCAAAACACCCACAGTAAAATAAAGCTGGACCAGGACCAGCAGGTCATGGTGGAGTGGGTTAAGGAACTGGTTATTTCTGAAAGATGGAGATCATGTTCAGGCCAGGTTTCAAAGGAATGCCACAACCAAAGGTGGTTTTCTGCAGGATAGCCTCAGCAAAGTGCCCACCAGCCCAGGGTGTGAGGGGCAGATGGACAAACAGAACCTTCCCATGCTCTCCTGACACTTCTCCTAACTCTCCCTCCACTGAGAACTGGGAAATCTGGGGACTTGTAGCACCCAAATTAAACATATTCATTCTTCACCTCCCTGATGAGGTGAGAGAGCATCAGTGAGAGCAGAGGCATTTTTTGGATCTAGCCTTGTATATCCCCCTCTGTAACTAGGGGAAAGAGCCTTTTTGAGAATAAACACATTGAAAATTGCAAGAAACATAGCTAGATGTCATGATAATTGGAACAATGACTCAGTTGGGCAGAATCAGATTCCAGGGAAATCTCCTTCCCAGAGAAAATCAATCTGAAGCAAAAATCAAATCAAAATCCTGAAGAAAACAGAATTACAGAAGAGAAAATTCTAGTCCTCCACTTCCCAGAACCTATAAAAGGAACATACCTATTTGACACTCCACTGAAATGGTATTACCTTCTTATCAAACAAACTGAAAGAGAATGAAAAGCCAGTGGTTTTATTTATACAATATACATTTGTTCCTGCTTGGGTTTATTAGATTTTTGTTTTGTTTTGTTTGGTTTTTAATAAAGGATGAAAGTCCAGCAAGAAAAATCTCTTGAATTTCAATTTTTTGCTGACCATAATAAAAGACTGAATCCTTATAATTCTACTATTTTACTATTTATTTTTTCTATTCAGAGAGACTTCTAAAAAGTCATAATTTCTGACTGCGTGAGTTGACCTAAATCAGGTTGCTACATGTGTTTACCATTTTTTTTTCTGTATCCTAAAGACCTTTGCAGCATAAAAAACTTCCTGTTTAGTCAACAGATTCTTCCCTATTCCATCAAGCTTACTGAGTTCACAGAAATGCTGGACATTGCACTCAAGCTGTCACAGATGACAGCTAAAAACTGCTTAGGTCTAAAACCTAAATTAAAAATAGTTTCAGTATGAAACTTGAAAACTAGCCAAAGACCAACTACAGTTCACATTTTCTAACTCACTCCACAATTACAAAGGTATAACTCAATAAGAATAAAAGCTTTGATTAGTCTCTGGAGATCAAAATGGGTTGGACTTTGTCATGCAGAGAACAAGTATCTCAGTAACAACTTAATAGGCTGAAATTAGGATCATCCACTTGTAGACTTGCAATAAATCTATATCATCATTGTCATCCATCTGGAATTAGCATCTTCAGAAGAAACTAAATAGGTACTGGCAGACATGTGGTTGATCCTTCAACTCAATTTGCTAAATATGTAGACAAAAATATAAATATAGATGTAGGTAGACATGATTGTGCTGTGAATGTCTCTGTTAATGAGTATACATTGATCTGTTTGTCTCAAAAACTTTCTGCAGGAACTGGCATTCTTAAGGCATTTTTAAGCAGACTGGATGGAGAATTAAGAGTCTCAGAGTTATTATGGGATTCCTGTAAATAGCTGGCCTGGGACAACAAGGACCAAGACTATAGCAATTCCTTCTTGAGGAAAGGGATGCAGCATGAAGCTAAATTGTACTGGAGAACCTGAGTCAAGGACAACTGTTGCAAACATACCAGCAGCAGAAAATGCTTCCACTGAGCCTGGTCCTATTCTGGAGACCAGAAAACTCCCTTCCTAAAAGTCCAGTTCCAAATTCCTTCATATTTGTGGTGTCTCTCACCTGAACTCCCTCATATTCTTTTTCCACTAATGAGTGGTTGTGCTGCATGGTATGAGAGAAATACAAAAAAAAAAAAAATTAACTATAAACAAGGGAAAGAAAAAAGCATAATCTGGATGTAGATTCATTTTTGGGGAGCTTTTTTTGGGGTTTGGTTGGGTTTTTTTTTTGGTTTTGTTTTTGGTTTTTTTCAGTGAGCATCACTTTTTTGCATTTCAGCATTTTTTTTTTCAGTGTGGTATTTTTTTTTTGCCAATTTCTAATGCTTCGTTTAGGATCTCTGTTTCCAAGAACTTGGTGAGGCCCTCAGTGTCAAATGGGTGTTTTCATTTATTGCAGTCAATACCTTAGAACAAAAAGTAAGAGCAACAAGAACTTGTGTTGCTGATTGTAACACTAAAGGAATTTATGGCTGAGTCACTCTCAATACTCTTTGTCCATATAACTCAGGTGAGCTCGGCACTCTGCTGATTCAGCTGAGCACTTTCAGCACCTGGATATTGTGAGATCCCATCTGCTCTGGACAAGGCATAGAAATCCTGACCCCTCCTCTGCCTTTTACCATCCCATAGACCCATCCTGAGATGGCCTTACCAGAACTTTGCGTGAGAAGTACCTAAAACCAGACCAAATGACTTTAAAACAACAACTGGAATCTAGTTCTTTTGCAACGAACAAACCTGTACTTGCAGAGATTGCCAGTACTGGATGTTGTTTCTGTGCAACCTTTAATGAAGAAAATAGGAGTTTTATATTTGTAATATCTTAATAGCATGCCCCTTAATTAGTCCTGCACTGATTAATTCTAAATGTAGCAAGTCAGCAAGAGCACTCCAGTGGCTTAATTTATTTGTCAGATTAAGGCTGTATGTATGTTGTTATGGAAGCTCCCATGTGCAGTGCCAGGTCAATGTGTTGGCCTTGAATGTAATGCTTCAGTAGATTTTTTTGTGGTTTTTTTTTTTCTGTTTTTTTTTTTAATAACTCATCACTAAAAAGATCAACTTAACTTCCCCCTCCCTTCCCTGGACAGACTGTAATTAACACAGACCACAACCTCTAAGAGGTTTTACAGCTTTAAGTACAAAAGCCACAATAGTTTTTTGGTTTAAAAATCTGGTTGGTATTCTTTCAATATTAGTTAGAATTAGGTAGTACCTGCTTGTATTGCAAGCTTGTTCATCTTATTGATGAATTCTTTAGGATGGGGTTCCTATAAAGCATCTGTCCTGATTTCAACTAGGAAAGAGTTAGTTTTCTTTCTTCTAGCAGGTATAGTGTTGTGTTTTGGATTGACCATCTGCTGTATCAACATCATTGCAGTAAAATAACCCAAAAATCCCAAATGAATTTTGGTGATAGAAGCAGACAAACACAGTGGTGTTGGAACCATAACTGGCTTCAACCTCCAACAATCCAACACTCTGTGTGTATATCAAAAGACAGGAAAGGTGATTGTGATTAATTGGGATGAACTGGAAAATGTTGGACCTGACATCACAGCATAGGATAAGGGGTGGATGCTATTCTAGTTTTGGCTGGGATGGAGTTAATTTTCCTCCTAATGGCTGGCACAGTGCTGTATTTTGGGTTCAGTATGAGAATAATGCTGGGAACTGCACTGGGTTTGCATGGCAAGGATTTGGTAGAGGGGACCAGAGACATTGTGTGGTGACCATAACCCTCATTCCCTGTGCCCTTGTGACACTGTGAGGGTGGAGGTAGAGAATTTGGGACTAAAGTTAAACCCAGGAAAAAGGGAGGGGTGGAGGGCAGGTGTTTAAAGATTTAATTTTTATTTCTCATTATTCCATTCTCTTTGATTAGTAACCAGTTAATTTCCCCAGGTCAAGTCTGTTCTGCCCCTGATGGCAACCAGTGAGTGGTGATCTCACTTGTTTTGTATATTCTAGCTACTTTACTTTTATTATTATTTTTATTACTATTATTATTACTATTTCCCTTTCTTCTTCTGTTCTATTAAACTGTATTTTTCTCATCTCACTCTTGCTCACTCTTCCAATTCTTTCTCCCATTATGCTGCTGGGGGAGTGAGAAAGTGGCTGCGTGGTGTTGAGTTGCTGGCTGGGATTTGACTGTGTCATCACCATAGTGCAAATTATCCCTCATTGATCTCTTACATGGAGGTGGAGGGAGAGTCTAGACACATTCTGTGTTTCAAAGTAGCTCCCTGTTAAATATTGATTCATTTAAGTTAACAAGCACCTTCTTGCCAAGTTTTCTCTAAGCTCCTCTGTGATTTTCACTTTTATTTAGAAGTCCACATAGAAAAACTTATTTCTGTAAATGGTTTGATAAAGACATCAGAAACAGCATGCAGGAGGAAAAAAAAAGTAAGAAGAAAAGGCACTTACACCTGCACAGCAATGCATGACTAGTTTTTCTGGTAACTGCTATAGCAATGATTGCTTCATTTGCTGCCCTTGATGCAGGGAGAATCTGTCACCTCAAAAGTTTTCTCCTGCTGTCTATTAATTCTCCTGAATGTATTTGCTGTGGGATATGCCATTTTGTCTTCCCTGGCAACTAAAATTTGTTCCCATGCAACACCACAATAAATACCCCTAGAGAGATAATATTGCCTGCCTTAAAAACCAAAACCAAAAAAAAAAAACCCCAAAAAAAACCCAACAACCCAAAACCTAAAACAAGCAGAAAGTAAGCCATAGCTAAATCATAACAAACGTAGAGGCTGAAATGCCCTTTTAAATAGAATATGTTCTAATGTGTATTTCCAGGATTTGTGCTACCAGGGTACTTTCAGATACAATAGGTTTTGTACATGTCTGATATCCCTAGGCAGGAGGATTTGCAGGCACTATTAACCCAGGCTTAATCTGGGGGGCCTGAAAATGCCCCATGATTGTGTTGATGGAAGGGCTGACCTAAGGCACCATCTATAGTTTAATTGCAGCCACATTTTAGGGGGCTCATAGACCTGACCCAATCATCAGGCCTTTACCTGAAGCTGGTTGGGTTGGATGGCCAGGTGTAACCTTCCAACCTGTTGTAACTTTCTGACATGTTGTAATTTTCTACTTGTTGTAACTCTCTGCTGACAGGTGGGAAGCACTGGGGTGAGATGGGACTGCAGCTGAAGAGCAGAGGGGAGGAAGATTTAGGTGAGTCTGAACCAAGAGGTCTGAGCATGTTCAGAGCCCCATTTAATCTAAATTCAGGCTGTAACTAATATGCTGCTAAATCAGGCTTTAGTAGGAAACTGTGACCTATAAGATGCACAAAGGTGTTTTGTTCAGTGCATAAAAAGTCTTGCTGCCAAAATTTGTGCTTGAAATCTTCTGAAGCCAGCCCTTCTGGAGCTGCAGAAGGTTTTCCTCAACCCAACCTGCTGGACAGACCTCAGCATGTCAGAGAAAGAATGTATTTGACAAGAAAAAAATAAACAACCTTGAGAACAAGAGCCAAGGAATCCTGTCTTCTTCTTTGGTCTCGGGGCTGGGAAAAAGAGACTTTCTAACACCTCGGGGTCATCTCGACACCAGAGACCTCATCATCTGACCTGTTGCAACTTTCTGACCTGTTGTAACTCTCTGCTGACAGATGGGAAGCGCTGGGGTGAGATGGGATTGCAGCTGAAGAGCAGAGAGGGGGGAGGATCCAGGAAAACGGACTTAGGGGAGTCTGAACAAAGGAAGATGAGATGAAGGAGAGCAGGTTCAGAGCCCCATTTAATCTAAATTC
>NW_005054758.1:104422-104915 GCF_000277835.1 Geospiza fortis | reverse complement strand
CCCAAAAAACCCCAAAAAAATCCACCCTAAAATATCCCAAATCACCTTAAAATACCCCAAAATTGCTTCAAAATGCCCCAAAATTACCCCTAAATGTCCCCCCAGGGAACCCCAAACCTTCAGCAGCTGCGGGACCTTCACTGGCGGGGGGAAAATGGGGTTAAAACACAAAAAAATCCCAAAAAATCCCCCCAAAAATATCCCAAAACAGCCCTAAAATCCCCTCAGATCCCCCCAAAATCTCACCCAGGATGGATCCCGCCACGATGCCGTAGCCCAGAACTTTGCTCAGGAGGATTTTTAGGCACGGAACTGCGGAGAAGGGATAAAGGTGAGGTCAAATGACTCCAAAATTCCCCAAAATTCCTCAAAATCCCTTCAAAAATCCTCAAAATCCCTCAAAATTTGGATTCCCCCCCCACCCAAAACAAAGATGGCGGCAGGATTGCCTCAGAGCCAAAACAAAGATGGCGGCGCCCCTCAACTCCCGCCC
>NW_005054758.1:101799-102993 GCF_000277835.1 Geospiza fortis | reverse complement strand
ATCCTCCCGGTATTCCCCAAATTTTCCTGGGATTTAACCCCAAAATTCCCGGGATTTTACGCCCCTTCAGACCCCCCCGTTATCCTCCCGGTATTCCCGGGATTCTGCCGGGATTTAAGTCCCGTTATCCCCGCAAAATTCCCGGAATTTCCTCGGGATTTCCAGCCCCAAAATCCGCGGGAATTTCTCTCCTTCTTCCCCCCGGGATTGCCCCAAAATTCCCGGAATTTTCTCGGGATTTAATCCCAAAATTTTCCCAATATTTCTCCAAAATTCACGGATTTTTCCTGCGATTTAACTCCAATTATCCCCCCAAAATTCCCAGAATTTTTCTGGGATTTAACTCCCGTTATCCCCCCAAAGTTCCTCCACAATTCCCAAAAATTCACGGAATTTTTCTGGGATTTAACCCCAAGATTCCCCCAAAATTCCTCCAAAATTCCCGGAATTTTCTCGGGATTTAAACCCAAATTTCCCCCAATATTGCCTGGATTTAACCGCCAGAATTCCCGGATTTTTCATGGCATTTAGCCCCAAAAATTCCTGCAATATTTCTCCAAAATTCCCGACATTTCCTCGGGATTTAAAGCCCAAAATTCCTGGGATTTAATCCTTTCGAAATTCCCAACAATTCCCCAAAATTTTCCCTCCTGTTTTCCCCTCTTTTTTCCAATTCTTTTCTCCATTATTCCCTATTTTTCCTCTTATTTTCCCTAAAATTTTCCCCAATTTTTTCCCAATTTTTCCCTCCTATTTTCCCCGTTTTTCCCCCATTTCCCCCCATTCTTTCTCTTTTTTTCCCACCCCATTTTCCCTCCTATTTCCTCTAATATTTCCCGCATTCTTTCCCATTTTCCCCCATTATTTCCCCAATTTTCCCGCCTGTTTTCCTTCTTATTTTCCCTAATATTTCCCCCAATTTTCCTCCATTTTTCCCCCTAATATTTCCCCCAATTTTCGTCCACTTTTTCCCTAATATTTTCCCCTAATATTTTCCCCGTTTTCCCTCCTATTTCCCCCATTTTTCCCCCAATTTCCCCCCAATTTTCCCCATTTTTTCTATTTTTCCCTTCTCTCCCCCATTTTCCCTCCTATTTTCCTTCCTATTTTCCCCTAATATTTCCCCCAACTTTCCTCCATTTTTTCCCTAATATTTCCCCCAATTTTCCCCTAATATTTCCCCCAATTTTCCTC
>NW_005054758.1:99182-101489 GCF_000277835.1 Geospiza fortis | reverse complement strand
GGAACCTTCTGGAATGGCGGGGTCCTTGGGGGTGGGGAGGTTCTGCTTTCCCTGGGATTTTCCCTTTTTTTTCCTAGGATTTTCCCGTTTTTTTCCTGGGTTTTCCCATTTTTTTCCTGGGTTTTCCCTTTTTTTTCCTGGGTTTTCCCATTTTTTTCCTGGGTTTTCCCTTTTTTTTCCTGGGTTTTCCCATTTTTTCTTGGGTTTTTCCCATTTTTCCCAGTTTATTCCCCATTTTCCCCATTTTTTCCTGGTTTCCCCCATTTTTTCCTTGGTGTTTTCCCGTTTTTTCCCAATTTTTTCCTATTTTTCCTGGGTTTTTCCGATTTTTCTTTGGGTTTTTCCCATTTTTCCCCATTTTCCCACTTTTTTCCTGTTTTTTTCTTGGATTTTCCCATTTTTCCTTGGGGTTTTCCCTTTTTTCCTTGGATTTTCCCTTTTTTTCTTGGTTTTCCCCATTTTTCATTGGTTTTCCCCATTTTTCCTACGTTTTTTCTGTTTTTCCTGGTGTTTCCATTTTTTCTTGGGTTTTTCCCATTTTTCCCAATTTATTGCCCATTTTTTCCTGGTTTTCCCCATTTTTTCCTTGGTGTTTTCCCATTTTTCCCAATTTTTCCCATTTTTCCTGAGTTTTTCCTGGGTTTTTCCCACTTTCCTGGATTTTTCCTATTTTTCTTTGGGTTTTTCCCATTTTACCCCCATTTCCCCACTTTTTTCCCATTTTCTTCTTGGATTTTCCCATTTTTCCTTGAGATTTTCCTGGTTTTCCTTGGATTTTCAAATTTTTCCTTGGGTTTTCCCTTTTCTCCTTGGATTTCCCCCTTCTTTTCTTGGTTTTCCCCATTTTTCCTACATTTTTTCTGTTTTTCCTGGTGTTTCCCATTTTTTCTTGGGTTTTTCCCAATTTATTCCCCATTTTTTCTTGGGTTTTCTCATTTTTTCTTGGGTTTCCCCATTTTTCCCCCCGTTTTTTCCCATTTTCCCCTTGCTTTTTCCCATTTCTTTTCAATTTTCCCGATTTTCCTCATTTTTCTATTTTTTCCCCATTTTTTCCCCATTTTTCCTACATTTTTTCTGTTTTTCCTGGTGTTTCCCATTTTTTCTTGGGTTTTTCCCAATTTATTCCCCATTTTTTCTTGGGTTTTCTCATTTTTTCTTGGGTTTCCCCATTTTTCCCCCCGTTTTTTCCCATTTTCCCCTTGCTTTTTCCCATTTCTTTTCAATTTTCCCGATTTTCCATTTTTTCCCTTTTTTTCCCCATTTTTTCCCTTTTTTCCCCATTTTTCCCAATTTCCCCGTTTTTCTCCCCATTTTCCCAGCTCCCCGTGGACGACCCCATCATCTCTCAGGACGAGGTCATCTTCCCCCTCACCGTGGCCCTGGACCGGCTCCCGCCCGGCACCGCCAAGGCCAAGGTGGGGACATTTGGGGACATTTGGGGACACTGGGGACATTTGGGGACATTTGGGGACATTTGGGGACATTTTGGGGACATTTGGGACATTTGGGGACATTGGGGGACATTGGGGGACATTGGGGACATTTTGGGGACATTGGGGGACATTTTGGGGACATTTTGGGGACTTTTGGGGACATTTGGGGACACTGGGGACATTTGGGGACATTGGGGACACTGGGGACATCTTGGGGACATTGGGAATGGGATGGGGAGGGACCTCGGGGACACTTTGGGACATTCTGGGGACGCTTGGGGGACATTGGGGACACTTTGGGGACATTGGGAATGGGATGGGGGGGACTATGGGGACACCTTGGGGACATCGAGGGTGTTGGGACACTTTGGGGACACCTTGGGGACAACTGGGAATGGGAGGGGCCTTGGGGACACTGGGACGGTCTGGAATGGGGTGGGGACAGCGCGGTGGCCTTGGGGACACTTTGGTGACGCCGTGGTGTCCCCTTGGTGTCCCCAGATCGTGGTGACCGTGTGGCAGCGGGACACGGAGCCCGCGGAGCTGCAGGAGGGGACAGGGACAGAGCCAGGCCAGGTGACAATGACAGGACAGGGCCCAGGGGGGTCCCTGAGGCTGCTCCAGGGCCGCGCCCCCGGCCAGGTGTTCCGGCAGCAGCACGGCGCCTTCAAGGCACAAGGTGAGGTCCCCAAGTGTCCCCAAAGTGTCACCTCCCCTCTTCTGGTGTCCCCAAAGTGTCACCTCCCCCATGGTGCCATCCCCAAGTGTCCCCTGAGTGTCCCCAAGTGTCCCCTCCCCTGTGGGTGCCACCCCCGGGTGTCCCCATGGAGCCTTCAAGGCACAAGGTGAGGTCCCCAAGTGTCCCCAAAGTGTC
>NW_005054758.1:93961-98554 GCF_000277835.1 Geospiza fortis | reverse complement strand
TGTCCCCGATGTCCCCAATGTCCCCGATGTCCCCAATGTCCCCAATGCCCTGGATGTCCCCAATGTCCCCAATGTCCCCGTTGTCCCCAGTGCTGAACGGCTCGTCCCAGGAGGAGCTGTCCCTGTGGGACGTGCAGGTGCTGCCCAATTTCAACGCCAGTTACCTGCCCGTGATGCCCGACGGCTCCGTGCTGCTCGTGGACGACGTCTGGTGAGCCTGGGGACACCCTGGGGACAGCTGGGGACACTTTGGGGAGACCTCAGGGACAGTGTGGGAACCGTGGGGACAGTGTGGGGACAGTTTGGGAATGGGAGGGGACCTTGGGGACACCGTGAGGACCTTGGGGATGTGATGTGTCCCCTGTGGCCTTGGGGACAATGTGGAGACCTTGGGGACACCATGAGGACCTTGGGGACAATGCTGTGACCTTGGGGATGCCGTGACAACGTTGGGGACAATGTAGAGATCTTGGGGACAATGTGCCGATCCTGGGGACAATGTGGCGATCTTGGGGATGCCATGACAACCTTGGGGACACCATGGGGACCTTGGGGACAATGCTGTGGCCTTGGGGACACTGTGGAGACCTTGGGGACACTGTGGAGACCTTGGAGACAATGCTGTGATCTTGGGGATGCCGTGAAGACCTTGGGGACACCATGGGGACCTTGGGGACAATGCTGTGACCTTGGGGACACTGTGGAGACCTTGGGGACAATGCTGTTACCTTGGCGACAATGTGGGGAGCATGGGGACACCATGAGGACCTTGGGGACAATGCTGTGATCTTGGGGATGCCATGAGGACCTTGGGGACAATCTGGAGACCTTGGGGACCATGCTGTGGCCTTGGGGACAACGTGGAGACCTTGGGGACAACGTGAGGACCATGAGAACCTTGGGAACGGGAGGGAACTTTGGGGACAATGTGGGGACACCATAAGGACCTTGGGGACAATGTGGGGACACCGTGAGGACCCTGGGGATGTGACACGTCCCCCGATGTCCCCTGAGTGTCACCGGTGTCCCCTGGCAGCCACCACTCCGGGGAGGTGCCCGTGGGCGCGTTCTGCCGCGTCCCCGGGTGCCACTCGGGGTGGCCGTGTCCCCTGAGCGCCCTGGAGGAGCAGAACTTCCTGTTCCAGCTGCAGGCGCCCGAGCGGCCGCCCCGCGACGCCAAGGAGGTGAGGGGACACCTGGGGACACCTGGGGACACCTGGGGACAGGCAGCCAGGGCCACCAGGCTGGGCCAAGGGGATCCCTCCTGTCCTGGTGGCACCAAAAGTGTCCCCACGTTGGGGTTGGGGACAATCTCTGTTGGTGTTTGGGGGGTTGGGGACACCTGGGGACACTTGGGGACAGCCAGCCAGGGCCACCAGGCTGGGCCAAGGGGATCCCTCCTGTCCTGGTGGCACCAAAAGTGTCCCCAAGTTGAGTTTGGGGACAGTTCTTGGGGGTATCTGGGGGGTTGGGGACACTTGGGGACAGCCAGCCAAGGCCACCAATGTCCCTGGGCCAAGGGGCTTTGTCCCTCTTTGGTGGCACCAAACGTGTCCCCAGGTTGGGATTGGGGACAATCCCTGTTGGTATTTGGGGGGCTGGGGACACTGGGAGGTCTTGGGGACAATGATCGAGGGCCACCAACCCCATCCAAGCCCCCCAAGATGCCACCAACCCCCCTTGACCGCGCTGTCCCCGGGCTTGGTGACAATCCCCGTTGTCCCTGGTGGCCTTGGGGACGTTGGGGATGGGGAGGTGACACCGCGGTGACAGCCACGTCCCCATGCAGGGCCTGGAGGTGCCGCTGGTGGCCGTGGTCCGGTGGTCAACGCCGAAGCTGCCGTTCACCAACAGCATCGTCACCCACTACCGGTGAGTGTCACCTCGGTGTCACCTCGGTGTCCCCAAGGCCACCAGAACCTCCCGTGGTGCCACCACCTCGTTGTCACCTCATTGTCACCTCATTGTCCCCGCGTCGTTCCATCCTCAGAACGTTCTTTGGCTCCTTTCTGGACTTTCCCACGATGCCACCACCGTGTCCCCATGATGTCCCCAAGCCCCCCAGACCCTCCTGCCCCTCCATGTGCCACCACCTCCTGTCCCATCAATGTCCCAGTGCCACCACATCCCCAGAGCTCTCTGGGGCTCCTTCAGAGGTGTCCCCGTGATGCCCCCTCCATGTCCCCATGATGTCCCCAAGCTCTCCAGACCCTCCTGGTGGCCCAGAGCCACCTCTCCATGTGCCACCACCTCATTGTCCCAGTGCCACCACATCCCCAGAGCTCTCTGGGTCTTCTCTGGGGTTGTCCCGTGATGCCACCACCATGTCCCTGATCTCCCCACGATGTCCCCAAGCTCTCCAGACCCTCCTGGTGGCCCCTCCATGTGCCACCACCTCCTGTCCCATCAATGTCCCCTCATTGTCCCAGTGCCACCACATCCCCAGAGCTCTCTGGGTCTTCTCTGGGGTTGTCCCGTGATGCCACCACCATGTCCCTGATCTCCCCACGATGTCCCCAAGCTCTCCAGACCCTCCTGGTGGCCCAGAGCCACCTCTCCATGTGCCACCACCTCATTGTCCCAGTGCCACCACATCCCCAGAGCTCTCTGGGTCTTCTCTGGGGTTGTCCCGTGATGCCACCACCATGTCCCTGATCTCCCCACGATGTCCCCAAGCTCTCCAGACCCTCCTGGTGGCCCAGAGCCACCTCTCCATGTGCCACCACCTCATTGTCCCAGTGCCACCACATCCCCAGAGCTCTCTGGGTCTTCTCTGGGGTTGTCCCGTGATGCCACGGGACAGTGGGGACCTGCAGGACTTGCTGGCCGTCCGGCTGGTCTGGACACCTGAGGCCGCTGGTGGGGACATTGGAGACACTTGGGGACACTGGGGACATTGAGGGGATTGAGGATGTTGGGGACACTTGGGGACATCGAGGGATGTTGGGGACATTGAGAGGATTGGGGACACTGGGGACATTGGGGGTGTTGGGGGGATTGGGGACATTTGGGATATTGGGGACATCGGGGGCATTGAGGGGACATTGGGGGGACATTGGGGACATTGGGGCGATTTGGGGACATCGGGGACATTGGGGACATTGGGGACATTTGGGACATTGGGGACATTTGGGGGCATTTGGGACATTGGGAGTTTGGGGACATTGCTGGGGAACCCAAAAGCCCCAAAAACGCTCCAAAAAAAAAAGTCGAAAAACTCCCAAAAAATGCTCTAAAAAATCCCCCAAAAAACCCAAAAAAATCCCCCAAAATTCCCCAAACGCCCCAAGACTTCTGGAATTTTCCTGAATTTCCCGGAACCTTCTGGAATTGCAGGAAAATCCCGCGGCTCCCTGGACTCCGTGGTTTGCCACACGCCGCTGACCAACCTGGGCTACTCGCGCAAGGGCAGCGCCCGAACCTTCCGTGTGGCCTTCCAGGCGCTGCGGGCCGGGCTCTTCGAGGTCAGTGCCACCCCCTGTGCCACCCCCGGTGTCACCTGTGTCACCCTCAGTGCCACCAGTGCCACCCCTGTCCCCATTATCCCCATCGTTATCCCATTCCCAGTGTTCCCAGTATGCCCAGTATCCCCGTTCCAATTCATTCCCAGTGCTCCCAGTGTCACCAGTGCCACCATTGTCACCTCCCAGTGCCACCCAGTGTCCCCAAAACCCCATCCCAGTAACTCCCAGTGCCTCCCAGTCCATCCCAGTGCTGCCAAAACTCCCTGCTAGTCAGTGCCGGTAACTCCCAGTGCCCCAAAAACTCCCTTCCAGTCCCTCCCAGTTTCCCCAAATGCCTCTCCCAGTAACTCCCAGTCCCTCCCAGTGCCCCAAGTACCCCCCAAACCCCCATCCCAGTCCCTCCCAGTGCCCCAAAGCTCCCGCAAAGCTCCCTCCCAGTGTGTCCCAGTAACTTGCAGTGTGTCCCAGTGTGTCCCAGTCCCTCCCAGTGTGTCCCAGTGTGTCCCAGCGTGTCCCAGTTGCTCCCAGTTGCTCTCAGTCCCTCCCAGTGTGTCCCAGCGTGTCCCAGCGTGTCCCAGTGTGTCCCAGTGTGTCCCAGTAACTCGCAGTGTGTCCCAGCGTGTCCCAGCGTGTCCCAGTGTGTCCCAGTCCCTCCCAGTCCCTCCCAGTGTGTCCCAGTGTGTCCCAGTAACTCGCAGTGTGTCCCAGTGTGTCCCAGTCCCTCCCAGTGTGTCCCAGTGTGTCCCAGTAACTCGCAGTGTGTCCCAGTGTGTCCCAGCGTGTCCCAGTGTGTCCCAGTCCCTCCCAGTATGTCCCAGTGTGTCCCAGTAACTCGCAGTGTGTCCCAGTGTGTCCCAGCGTGTCCCAGTGTGTCCCAGTCCCTCCCAGTATGTCCCAGTGTGTCCCAGTAACTCGCAGTGTGTCCCAGCGTGTCCCAGCGTGTCCCAGTCCCTCCCAGCGTGTCCCAGTTGCTCCCAGTTGCTCTCAGTCCCTCCCACTGTGTCCCAGTGTGTCCCAGTAACCGGCAGTGTGTCCCAGTAACCGGCAGTGTGTCCCAGTGTGTCCCAGCGTGTCCCAGGGTGTCCCAGTGTGTCCCAGTGTGTCCCAGCGTGTCCCAGTGTGTCCCAGT
>NW_005054758.1:90768-92583 GCF_000277835.1 Geospiza fortis | reverse complement strand
TTTGGGGCACTGGGAGGGACTGGGATGAGGATTTGGGGCACTGGGAGGGACTGGGAGGGAGTTTTGAGGCACTGGGAGTTACTGGGATGAGGATTTGGGGCACTGGGAGGGACTGGGATGAGGATTTGGGGGTACTGGGAGGGACTGGGAGGGGGTTTGGGGGCACTGGGAGTTACTGGGATGAGGATTTGGGGCACTGGGAGTTACTGGGATGAGGATTTGGGGCACTGGGAGGGACTGGGATGGGATTTTGGGGCGCTGGGAGGGGGCTTGGAGCAACTGGGATAAGGTTTTGGGGTACTGGGGGGTACTGGGAGGGGACTGGGAGGGACTGGGAGGGTGATTTGGGGTAACTGGGAGGGGACTGGGATGTGATAAAGGGATACTGGGGACACTGGGGGTGACACAGGGAGCTGCCACCGCTGCCTTGGGTGACATAGGGACACTGTAGGTGACACAGGTGACAGGGAGGTGACACTGATGTCCCTGTCCCAAGGTCCGGCAGCGTGATGGAGCGCAGGGCCGTCACCCTGGGGTGACACTGGGGGTGACACGGGGACACTGTAGGTGACACGGGGACACTGTAGGTGACACAGGTGACACTGAGGTGACACAGGGACGCTGCAGGTCACACAGGTGACACACAGGTGACACAGGTGACATTGCTGTCCCCAGGTCCGGCAGCGTCATGGAGCGCAGGGCCATCACCCCGGGGTGACACTGGGGGTGACACAGGTGACACTGAGGTGACACAGGGACGCTGTAGGTGACACAGGTGACACAGGTGACATTGGTGTCCCCAGGTCCGGCAGCGTCATGGAGCGCAGGGCCATCACGCCCCCCGTGGGGTCCCCCGTGGGCCGCCCCCTGTACCTGCCCGCGGGTGACAAAGCCGTGCTGGCCCTGGACAAGATCGCCAAGAGGGAGTGCAAGGTGCTCGTGGTGCCACCCGTCAAGTGACAGCCTGGGGACAACGGGGGGACAGCGTGGGGACAACATGGGGACAATGGGGGACAGCTTGGGGACAGCGTGGGGACACCACCGGGACAGTGGGGACAGTGCTGGGACCTTGGGGACATCGTGGGGACACTTCTGGGACAGAACTGGGGTGGCATGGATGGCACTGGGGACAGTTTGGGGACAGCGCTGGGACCTTGGGGACATTGTGGGGACATTGCCAGAGTGGCAGGGACGGCTCTGGGACACTGGGGACAGGGGGACATTGGGGACAGGGACTGAGGGGACAGGGCCACCCCCAGTGCCACCTTCAGGACCTTGGGGACATTGGGGACAGGGCCACCCCCGGTGTCCCCAGTGTGCCAGGGACAGGGACCAAGGGGACAGAGCCATCTCCAGCTTGGGGACACTCTGGGGACATTGGGGACAATGGGGGGGGGGTCGCTGCCACTGCCACGTGCCATGGAGGGGACCTTGGGGACACCTTGGGGACACTTTGGGGACACAGCCTGGAGCCGTGCCCGTGTTTTGGGGGATTTTGGGGACATTTGGGGACATCGGGGAAGTGTCCCCGAGCCAAAGTGGGGGAGGGGAGGGGCCTGCAGTGCCACCCCCGGGTTGGGGACATTGGGGACAAGGGTGGCACCTCTGTCCCTGTTATTTATTGCCAATAAAGAGACCTGGATGTCACCTGGTGTCACCTGGAGGGTCTGGATGTCACCCGAATGTCACCTGATGCCACCCGGGTGTCCCCACGGAGGTCACAAAGCACCGGAGCCGCCCTCGGACGCCGTTTATTGTCCCCACGGAGGGGGGGATTTGGGGACACTTTGGGGACAGCAGGAGGGGGGGGCGCGG
>NW_005054758.1:89282-90723 GCF_000277835.1 Geospiza fortis | reverse complement strand
TTGGGGACATCCCTCACACGGCCACCGGCTCCTGGACGTGGTGGTGGCGCTTGACCACGAAGAGTTTCTGTCCCGAGACGGTGACGAGGAGGGAGTGCTCGCCAAACACCACTGGGGACAGTGGGGACAATGGGGACAGGGCCATCCCTGGTGTCCCCAATGTCCCCAGAGCCACCCTCGGTGTCCCCAATGTCCCCAGGGCCACCAGGGGCAGTGACAGGCAGGGAGTGCTCGCCAAACACCACTGGGGACAATGGGGACAGGGCCAACCCCAGTGGGGACACTTGGGGACATTTTGGTCCTTTGAGACCATTTTGGGGCCATTCAAGAAGATTCAGGGACATTTTGGAATCAGTTTGGGGCCTTTGGGGCAATTTGGGGACATTTTGGGGACATTCAGAGCTGGTTTGGGTCATTTTGGGGCCATCTGAGTCCATCTGGAGACTTTCGGGGCCATTTTGAGCCCTTTGGAGCTACTTTGGGGACACTCAGGGCTATTTTGGGGCCATTTTGGGTTCATTTTGGGCGGTTTTGGGGCTGTTCCTCACCCAAAGGGCAGCTCATGGCTGCAGGGCCATTTAGGGACATTTTGGGTTAGTTTTGGGGCCATTTTGGGCGGTTTTGGGGCCGTTGCTCACCCGAAGGGCGGCTCGCGGCCATGGGGCTATTTTGGGTTCATTTTGGGGTCATTTTGGGCGGTTTTGGGGCCGTTGCTCACCCGAAGGGCGGCTCGCGGCCATGGGGCTATTTTGGGTTCATTTTGGGGTCATTTTGAGCAGTTTTGGGCCCATTCCTCACCCGAGAGGCGGCAGAAGGGCGGCTCGTGGCCATGGGACTATTTTGGGGTAATTTGGGGCGGTTTTGGGGCGGTTTTGGGCCCGTTTCTCACCCGAGAGGCGGCGGAAGGGCGGCTCGTGGCCGCGGGGCAGGCGCAGCCCCAGGGCCGTGGCCACCAGGCCCTGCAGCACCGGGGCCGTGTGCTCGTCGTTCTCCAGGTCCCCCGAGGACTGCGGAGGCAAAAATTCCACATCTGGGGAACCCCAAAATGTCTGGGAATCCTTAGGGGGGAAACCCCAAAAAAATTGGGGGAGCCCAGAGGGAAAAATCCCCAAAAAACGGCCCCAAAACACAGCAAAATCACCCCAAAAAATGAACCAAGAACCCCCCCAAAAGCAGCTGGAAACCCCCAAAAACTCCCCAAATTTTTGGGGATCCCAAAAAATTTTTTGGGAATTCCCAGAGGAAAATCCCCAAAAAAATTGGGGGAGCCCAGGAAAAATTTCCCCCCCCCAAAAAAATCCCCAAAAACGGCACCAAAGGGAGGGAAAAATCCCCAAAAACGGCACCAAAACGCAGCAAAATCGCCCCAAAACCACCCGGGAACCCCCAAGTTTTAGGGACCCCTCCCCAAATTTAGGAACGCCATAAAAAAGAACCTCCC
>NW_005054758.1:87903-88483 GCF_000277835.1 Geospiza fortis | reverse complement strand
TCCCAGTCCATCCCAGTCCATCCCAGTCCATCCCAGTCCATCCCAGTCCATCCCAGTCTCTCCCAGTTCTCACCATAGCGACGCTCCCGCTTCCTGTTCTGGTCACGTGAACCCGCCCTCAGTGCCCGCCCCGCTCCTTCATTGGTTCGGAGCTTCACTCGTCACCGACGCGCCCACCAATCACAGCAAGCTTCGGGATCACGTGACTGAACTTTATGGTTCAGCGGACCGGAAGTGGCGCTCAGTCCTCCAGCGCCCGTTTCTATGGTTTCCGCCATGAAACCGGAAGTTCCGCTCATTCCTCCACCTCTCGCTGGTTCTTCCGCACACCCGGAAGTGACGCTCAGTCCTCCAGCGCCCATCTCTGTCGTCCCTCAGTCCTCCAGCTCCGCCCCCGCGCTCCCGAAATTCCCAAATTTGGGCAAACCGGCCCAAAAGGGCTTCAAAAAATGGGAATCTCCCTCCCCCCTGCCCTGGGCAGCCCCTGGCACGCTGGTGGCCACCGCCATGACGGGCACAAGGCCCGAGGTGAGCACTCCATGGCGGCCACGCCCATTCTACGGGTAGCCACGCCCCTCCC
>NW_005054758.1:80697-84890 GCF_000277835.1 Geospiza fortis | reverse complement strand
CTCGGGGGATACTCCTGACTTACTCTGGGGATACTCCCGACTTACTCAGGGTTTATTCCTTATTCTGGGTGGATTCCTGACTTACTGAAGGTTTACTCCTGATTTACTCAGGGTGTGCCTCGCCCACACTGGAAATACCCCAAGCTACTCCTTGAGGTACTCTGGAGATACTCCAGGGTTACTCTTTACACTCTGGGGATGCTCCTTGGATGCCCCAGAGATACTCCAGGGTTACTCCTGCTTTACTGCGGGCCTGCACACACAGGGCTACTCCATGGCTACTCTGTGGTTACTCCTCGGACACACCGGAGGTGACTCCAGGTCTGCTCTGGAGTTACTCCAGGGATACTCCTGGCATTAAATACACCGGGGATACTCCGCGCTTACACTGGGGTGCTCCAGCGCATGCAAACACTGGTGCTACTCCAGCCTTACTCCCAGCATGCACCGCGGGGATACTCCGGGGATACTCCGCCCAAACAGCCCCGGGTGAGGAGAGAGGAGGGAGGGAGGGAAGGGATCAAGGCGTAAACTACTCCAGAGATACACACAGGACGGCACTAGGGACATACTCCAGCTTTACACCACAGCTACTCAGCAGAGCCACCTCAGCGCCAAGCCACGACCCCTCCATGCACCTCCCGCCTTACGCTGGCTTTACTCCGAGCTTACTCTGATCTTACTCCCAAGCTTACTCTGACTTCACTCGGACTTTACTCAGACTTTCTTCAGACTTTACTCCACCTTTAAGCTGACTTTACTCGGACTTCAGTCCGAATTTTCTTGGACTTTAGTCTGAATTTACTTGGACTTTACATCACCTTTACACTAACTTTAGTCCAAATTCACTCAGACTTTACTCTGCCTTTACTCGGAATTTAGTCCAAACTTACATGGACTTTAGTCCGAATTAATTTAGACTTTACTCCTCCTTTACACTGACTTTACATGGACTTCAGTCTGAATTTATTTAGACTTTACTCCTCCTTTACACTGACTTTACTCAGACTTCAGTCTGAATTTACTCAGAATTCACTTGGACTTTACATCACCTTTACACTAACTTTAGTCTGAATTTACTCAGACTTTAGTCCAACCTTATTCAACCTTACTCCGACTTCAGTCTGACTTCACTACTACTTTACTATGACCTTACTATTACTTTACTCCTACTTTACTCACACTTTACGCCAAGCTCACACCCCGTGCCCGGCGTCGCGGCGCAGCCCCCCCCGCCCCCAGAAAGCACACGCAGAGCAAGGAGACACCGGGAGGCGGCGTTGGGTGGGAGCAAACCCCTCTTTAATGGCGTCACAGGCGCGTACAGAGCTCGAGGCGGGCGCTACACGGGCCGAGCCCCGCGCCGGGCGCGCCGGCCCTGCTGCCGCCCCTTACCCTTGTGCAGCACGGCGTTGGCCGGCTTGTTGCCCGCCAGCGACTCCTTGGACAAGTGCTGGTGGCTCTCGGCCAGGCACTCGACCTCGGCGAAGCGCGTGTTGAGCGCCATGGCGGGGTGGCTGGGGTCCTGCGTCATGTTCAGGTAGGCGGCGCGGCGCAGCTGCTCCTCGATCACCAGCGCCTGCTCCAGCAGCTGCGGAGGGGGCAAAGGAGGGGTCAGGGGGGGCCGGGTGTGGGGGGCTCAGCCCTGACTTCCTCAACAGCTGGGGGGCTCAGGTGTTGGGTTCATCCCTCATCAACAGCTGGGGGGCTCAGCCCTGATTTCATCAACAGCTGGGGGGCTCAGATGTTGGTGGGTCCAGGTTTGAGGAAACCCAACATCTGGAGGGTCCAGGTGTCCAGACATCCACCTATGACCCCATCAACAGCTGGGGGGTCCAGGTGTGGGGGGGTTTAGCCCTCACTTCATCAACAGCTGGGGGTTCAGCCCTGATTTCGTCAACAGCTGGGGGGTTCAGGTGTTGGGTCTAGGTTTGAGGAAAACCAACAGACGGAGAGCCCAGGTGTTGGTGGGTCCAGCCCTGACTTCATCAACATCTGGAGGGTCCAGGTGTTGACGGGGTCAGGTGTGGGGAAACCCAACATCTGAAGGATCTATGGGTTTGTAGGTCTAATCGTGACTTCATCAACAGCTGGAGGGTTCAGCTCTGATTTCATCAACATCTGGAGGGTCCGGGTGTTGGGTCAAGGTTTGAGAAAACCCAACAGCTGGAGGGCCCAGGTGTTGGTGGGTCTAATTCTGATTTCGTCAACAGCTGGGGGATTCAGGTGTGGGGGGGTTTAGCCCTGACCCCATCAACCTCTGGAGGATTCAGGTGTTGGTGGGTCCAACCCCGACCTCATCAACAGCTGGAGGGTCCAGGTGTTGGGTCCAGGTTGGAGGAAACCCAACAGCTGGAGAACCCAGGCGTTGATGGGCCCAACCCAGATATCACCTAAAGGTGTTGGTGGGTCCAACCCTGACCTCATCAACATCTGGACAACACAAATGTCCAGGTGTCGAACCCTGACCTCACCCAACACCTGGAGAGCCCAGGTGTCCAACCCTGACCCCACCCAACACCTGCAGCCCCCACCCAGGTGTCCGAGCACCCTTGGCCCCCTTCCCGCTCATCCCAGCCCCTCGTGTAAGGCCACTCCAGTGCCACCTCAGTGCCACCCTCGCTGTCACCCCAGTGCCACCCTTGCTGTCACCCCATGCCACCCCAGTGCCACCGGCGCCCCCCGGTTTGCTGACCTTGAAGCGGCGCGCCAGGAACTTGTTCTTCATCTCCAGGAAGTTCCCCTTGGAGGCCTCGCCCTTGAAGGGTTCGTTGATGACCCCGAAGGCGCCGTCGTTCTGGATGTCGGTCCAGCGCGCGTAGCCGTGGCTGCGCGCTAAGGATGCCACCTGTCACTGTGTCATTGTGTCACTGTGTCACTGTGTCACCTGTGTCACCTGTCACCTGTGTCACCTGTGCCACCCTATCACTGTGCCACCCTGTCCCTGCATCATCACATCCCCCATACACAGCACACGGACCCGTGGCTGCGCGCTAAGGATGCCACCTGTCACTGTGTCACCTGTGTCACCTGTCACCTGTGTCACGGTGTCACCTCTGTCTCCTGTCCCCTGTGTCACGGTGTCACCTGTCACTGTGTCACCTGTGCCACCTGTCACCTGTGTCACGGTGTCCCCTGTCACCTGTGTCACCTGTCACCTGTGTCACGGTGTCACCTCTGTCTCCTGTCACCTGTGTCACGGTGTCACCTGTCACTGTGTCACCTGTGCCACCTGTCACCTGTGTCACGGTGTCACCTGTCACCTGTGTCACCTGTCACCTGTGTCACCTGTCACTGTGTCACCTGTGACCTGTGTCACGGTGTCACCTGTCACCTGTGTCACCTGTCACCGTGTCACCATGACACCCTATCACTGTGCCACCCTGTCACTGCATCATCACGTCTCCCTGTCACCAACATCCCCCACACACAGCACACCAACCATGGATGCCACCCTCTGCTGGCTGTCATCTTCACTGTGGTGTCACCCTCACCACAGTGTCACTGTCCCCACCCTGGGGACACCCCAATCCCCACGGCGACACCCCAAATAATCCCCCGGTGACACCCCAAGGATACAGGACGATGCCGGCCAGCAGCCAGTAGTCATGTCACCAGTGCCACCCTCACAATGTCACCCTCACTGCACTGTCACCCTCACCATGTCACCCTCACCACAGTGTCCCCAGCCCAGGGACACCCCAAATCCCCCGGTGACACCCCAAACAACCCCCAAGGATACAGGACGATGCCGGCCAGCAGCCAGTAGTCGTGGCGCCGGTGCCAGATCTCGTTGAGCTTCCCCGAGGAGATGGCGGCGCGCTCCTCGTTCTGCCACAGCGTGTGCAGCTCTGCGGGGGGATCAGCGGCTCAGGGCTGTCCCCGGTGTCCCCTGGCTGTCCCCGAGCATCCCCTGGGTATCCCCATGTCCCCTGTCTGTCCCCGTGTCCCCTGGGTGTCCCCGGTGTCCCCTGGCTGTCCCCGTGTCCCCTGGGTGTCCCCGGTGTCCCCTGGCTGTCCCCATGTCCCCTGGCTGTCCCCGTGTCCCCTGGGTGTCCCCTGGGTGTCCCCCGGGTGTCCCCAGTGTCCCCTGGGAGTCCCCGTGTCCCCTGGGTGTCCCCTGGGTGTCCCCCGGGTGTCCCCAGTGTCCCCTGGGAGTCCCCGTGTCCCCTGGGTGTCCCCTGGGTGTCCCC
>NW_005054758.1:78193-79532 GCF_000277835.1 Geospiza fortis | reverse complement strand
CCCCTTCCGCCGAGCCCCCCCCACCCTGGGTTAGGCCCCACCCCCCCCCTTTGTTAAGCCACGCTCATTCCAGATCAGGCCACGCCCCTTTCCCCTTTATGCCCCACCCATTTCAGCCTAAGCCCCGCCCCCGTCACCTCTTTTGGGGTCGGGGTCCCCCGGGCGCTCCTTGGGCTCCTCTTCCGGAACCTTCTCATCACCCTTGTCCAGCCCCGGAACCTTCTCGGCCTCGGCACCTGCGCCACGACGGCGGTTTGGGGTTTTTGGGGTTTTGGGGTTTTTGGGGTTTGGGGTTTTCTAGAGATTTGGGGTTTTCCAGGGATTGGGGGCTTTTGGGATTTTTGGGGGTTTTGGGGTTTTCTAGAGATTTGGAGTTTTCCAGGTTTGGGGTTTTTGGGGTTTTGGGTTTTGGGGTTTTCCAGAGATTTGGGGTTTTTGGGGTTTTGGGGTTTTCCAGAGATTTGGGGTTTTGGGCTTTAGGGTTTTTGGAATTTTTGGGATTTGGGGTTTTGGGGTTTGCCAGGGATTTGGGGCTTTTGGGATTTGGAGTTCTGGGATTTGGGATTTTGGGGTTTGGGGTTTTCCAGGGATTTGGGGCTTTTGAGGATTTGGGGTTTTTGCGGTTTTCCGGGGGTTTTGGGGTTTGGGGGTTTTTGGGATTTGGGGCTTGGAGTTTCTGGGATTTGGGTTTTTTGGGGTATCCAGGATTTGGGGTTTTCAGGGTTTAGGGTTTTTGGAATTTGGCATTTCTGGGATTTGGGGTTTTTGGCATTTCTGGGATTTTGGGTTTTTGGGATTCGGGGTTTTTGGGATTTGGGCTTTCCCAGGCTCTCACCTGGCCGCTCCTCGCGGGCCGGGGGCCCTTCGGCCTCGGGGTCCCTGTGGCCGGGTCCCTCCTCCTCCTCCCCCTTGCGGGGCCCTTCGGCCTCGCTGCCATCGCCCGGCGACGGTGGCACCTCGGGGACAGGAGGCTGCGGGGACACGAGGGGCTGTCCCCCTCGCTGTCCCCATCCATGGGAGTGACAGTGACGGGGGACATGGGGACAGGGACAGGGTTGGGGACAGTCGTGTCACTCACATCTGTCTCCATCTTCTCGGGGCCTTTGGGCTCCTTCTCGTCCCTGGTGTCACCCTCGTCCCTGTCCGGGGGTGGCCCTGGCCCGTCCCCGCGCTCGCTGGGCGCCGGCGTGGCTGGGGACAGGGGACGTCAGCACATCGGTCCCCATCCTGTCCCCAGCTGTGTCCCCATGTCCCCAGCCACGTCCCTGTGTCCCCATCCCTGTCCCCATCCCTGTCCCCACCCCTGTCCCTGTGTCCCCAGTCGTGTCCCTGTGTCCCC
>NW_005054758.1:75772-77924 GCF_000277835.1 Geospiza fortis | reverse complement strand
CTGCTCGGGGCTGGGGGGGCCGGTCTTGGCGGGGGAGGAGGCGCGGGACGAGCGCTTGGAGTCGGCGCTGGGCTCGGGGGCCAGCTCGGGCAGGGACCAGCGCCCGTTGATGTGCTCGAACTCCTGCACCTGGACCGGGGACACAAAGTGGTCAGGGGACCCCAAAAACACCCAAAATCCACCCCAAAAACCTCAAAATCCACCCCTAAAACCTCCCCAGGGCCCAGTTCAGGCAGGGACCAGCGCCCGTTGATGTGCTCGAACTCCTGTACCTGGACCGGGGACACAATGGGGTCAGGGGAACACAGAAACCCCAAAATCCTGAAAATCCACCCCAAAATCCGCCCCTAAAACCTCCCCAGGCCCAGCTCGGGCAGGGACCAGCGCCCGTTGATGTGCTCCAACTCCTGCACCTGGACGGGGCTCAGGGCTGCCTCCAGGTGTATCCCCAAGACTGTCCCAGCCTGTCCCTAAGGTGTGCCCAGGTGTTCAGGCTGTCCCAGGCTGTCCCCAGGTGTTCAGCTGTCTCCAGGGATGTCCCCAGGTGTCCCAGGGCAGTTCCCAGGCTGTCCCCAGGTGTGTCCTCAGGGATGTCCCCAGCCTGTCCCCAGGCTGTCCCCAGGTGTGTCCTCAGGGATGTTCCTAGGCTGTCCCCAGGTGTGTCCTCAGGGATGTCTCCAGCCTGTCCCCAGGCTGTCCCCAGGTGTCCCCAGTACCTTTTTCTTGACGAGGGACATGACTCCGATGCGGGTCAGCACCTGCTGCCGGCTCAGCCCCTCCCTGGGGACGCCGTCCGCGAAGGTCTCGGAGCCGTCGGCGCCCGGCTCGCACAGGTGGCGCATGAACAGGGACACGTAGGCCCTGGGGACAACGGGGACAGCGTGAACGGGGACACGTAGGCCCTGGGGACAGCGCTCAGGGCCACCGCTGGGCCACCACCCCCGGGCCACCAACCCCTGTGCCACTGCCGCCACCCCTGTGCCATTGACATCCCCTGTATCACCACCCCTGGGCCACTGCCACCACCGTGCCACCACCCCTGGGCCACCACCCGTGCCTGTGCCACCGCCTGAGCCACTGCCACCCCCTGTGCCACCACCTGTGCCACTGTCCCCCCACACCGACACACCCTGCCCCAGCGTCACTGTCCCCACAGATCCTGTCCCCGGGGTCCCTTGTCCCCATAGGTCACATCCCCAAGGTCTTTGTCCCCAAGATCCCTTGTCTTCATGGTCCCTTGTCCCCACAGGTCCTGTCCCCAGTGTCCCCAACCCTGCTCTCTGTCCTCACTACTGTCCCCATTGTTCAGTGTCCCCATTGTCCTCATCACTGTCCTTGTCTCCTGTGTCCCCATCTCCAAGGACTTTGTCCCCAAGATCTCCACTATCCTCATCTCCAGGTGTCCCCAGGGACAAAGTCCCCAGTGTCCCCGGTGTCCCTGATGTCCCCGCTGTCCCCAGGGTCCCCAGTGTCCCTGATGTCCCCGCACCATCAGCCCGTCCCCTCGTCACGGCGCCCGTGGGGCTGTGCCGGGGTCATGGCAGGGACCAGGGACCTGCCACCGCTCTGGCGTCCCCTGGGCCACACACCCGGCCCCCCGAGGGGACACGGGGACATCGGGGGTGGCTTTGTGTCGGCCTGAGGGGGACACGGCCTCGTCCGGTCCCCAGGAACACCGACAGGGACAGCGCTCGGCTGAGTAAGGGCTCATCACGTCACACAGGGACGCTGGGGACATTGGGGACATTGGGGGACACCCGGGGACACGTGACAATGGAGGGCACAGGGACATGTAGGAAGATGAGGGGACACGGGGACAATAAGGACATGGTGACAAATGGAGACGGGGATGAAAGGGAACATGGGGACACACGGACACCTCACTACCCTGACACCACCTGTCCCCCTGATGCCACCACCTGTCCCTGCCACCACCTGTCCCTGATGCCACTGCCTGTCCTTGATGCCACCACCCATCCTTGATGCCACCACCTGTCCTTGATGCCACCTGTCCCTGATGCCACCACCTGTCCTTGACACCACCTTGCCCCCACATATCCTGTGGCCTCCCCAGTGCCACCACCCCTCCCCGGTGTCCCCAGGTGTCCCCTTTGTCACCTACTTGAACTCCTTCTCGGTTTTGCTCCGCACG
>NW_005054758.1:75171-75652 GCF_000277835.1 Geospiza fortis | reverse complement strand
GGGTCAGGGGGACGCGGGTGACAGGGGACAATGGGGACATTGCCATCATCCCCCAGCGCATGACGGCGTTGAGGAAAGCCTTGCGCTGCCTCGTGTTGAACCCCAGCACCTGGGGACACATTGGGGACATTGGGGACATCGAGGGCACACTGGGGACATTGAGGGGACATTGGCTGTCCGGAGTGCCCCCGTGCCTTGTCCCCAAACATGGGGACATTGGCTCCAGGTGACCCCTGACCCTCTGATTTGGGCACCCGCGTGCTGAGGGGTCACTCAGGTGTCTGACCCCCACGTGGAGGTGACCCAGGTGTGTCCCCAGGAGTGTCCGCAGGGGTGTCCCCAATGTGTCCCCAGTGTGTCCCAAATGTGTCCCCAGTGTCCCCAGGGTGTCCCCAGTGTGTCCCCAATGTGTCCCCAATGTGTCCCCAGTGTGTCCCCAGGGGGGTCCCCAATGTGTCCCCAGGGTGTCCCCAGGGCCCCC